>NC_084589.1:39078161-39230661 GCF_033807715.1 Cololabis saira | reverse complement strand
AATCTGAATTTCTTTAACATTAACTTTGAATACGGCGTCTAAAGCAACTGATCAGACTCTCGAGAGTTAGATTTCAGTTATGACGCGTCCCATTGTGACAAACTTCTGGTTTAAATTGCCATGGTAGTAAACTTAATGTAACCGGAGCTTTAGTTGAACCCCTAAAGGTTATACACTATCGGAGAGGCTTTGAGCTTGACGACAGATAAAAGTTTCTTACTGTGTGACGTCTGGACTTCTGGTTTCACGAGTTTCCATGTAAAATATCAGATCATTACAGCACATGGGGTGGATATAAAGGGGTAGGACCGTTAATCTGAAATAATTAATAAATAAAATAGTTCAGCAAACATATATAAGCCAACAATATAAATGATCCACTATAGAAGACTCAACATTAACCTCATGACTTGAGTCTTTTTTTGTTTTTTTTCCACATCAAGGTGTATCAGATGGTTTGGGAAACAAACCCTCTTCATTTGCCAGGTATTTTCAATCCTCAAAGCCAACTCTGTATTTTTTACCTAGTGGCAAGTTGATTTAGTCGATATAATGAGCCAGAAATGCTAATCAATGAAAACAAAACAGATACTGTGGTGAAACTGGTTTAATATAGATACTTTTTTTTCCCAGAGTCAGATTTCTTTAGTTGAATTTTTTTTCCCCTTCTGTGTTGTAAAATTGTCACTTCATTGTTAAGTTGTATTATTTTTATTGAATAAACTGTTTTATTAACAATATGTTCACTTTCATTGATAGAAATGTATTGCAATCCTCAATCTGTCGCATGTTGCTGTATTTTATATACGTACATTAGAAATGAAACCACTCCTCCGATAAAAACAAAAAAAACATACACACAAAGCTCCTGTCACACTTTGACGATATAAAACTTATCTCCAACACATATTGGCACATGTAGGCGTATTTGATGTGCTACCTTATATATATTATATATGCATGCAGCATATTGGCAGAGTTTAGGGGAATTGGTACGTAAAAATACAGTTCAGCTGTCAGTACCACCACAAGACTCTACGGTGAGCAGATGTCCAGGATCCTGCAAAGCTGTTACAAGAATACAAACTCGCTGTCCTCCAACATCAGAAAGACCTCATCAGTTTGACGCTGCATCAGTTGCAGGCCAATAAAGCAGAGAAGAAGAGGTGGACGAAGGAACTGGATGATGCCATGGATCACGAGGAGATGGCAGTTTGGCACGTATGAAACGTTCATTGATATAAGTGATCTATACGTTATTGAATACGTATACACGTTTCTAATACGCTACCTATTCGCCCAAAATTGGAAAAAAAACATTGATAGTTAAGTGTATACCAGTGTTTTGAAGAAATTTGAATACACTGGTGTACGCCATTGTGACTCTGGGAAAGTGGTCTTAACTTATGATACGTTAATTTTATGTCCCTGTAGTTACAGAGGTCCTCATACGTTAGTGTCCATCAAGTTCCCACCTTGTATGATAAAGATGAACACACACACATACACACAAAGTCCATTTCCTTTTTTTCATTGGTCAGTCGTGTCTCCGCTCGTCTTCCTGGATGTCGTCCAGCTCTCTGGTCTGTTACACCCTGTGTTGCCTGACACTTCATAAATGTGGTTTCTGGTTATCCTGCTTAAGCAAAGCTTTTGGGGAAGCTACAAATACCGTTTATTAGTCCTGCCTCTCTTGTCCAACATATTTGGTCCTTCACACCAAAGTCAGACACGTTTTCAGTCTCTTTAGTTACATACGCTACATACGCTGATCTGGACGTCTGGTTTCACAAGTCTCCGTGTGAAGCCTGATTCATTTTCTGATCATGATTTATCATCTAAAAATATCACACTGCCAAAATTATGCCGGGACAGATGCAGAAAAGGAGACGAGATGAATATTTTAAAAGAGATTCCAGGATACACATCACTGATTTTCTGACATGTGCATTAAGACGGGATTAAGATGATCTCGTGACCCTGGTGTTGCTGCGGGGGAATTTTTACTGTACAAAACACAGGTAAGGTGTCCCATAATTATTAAACCGCAGGTATCCCAGATAATGTTGATCCTGTGCAAGTGGGGCATTTGTCTGTTTTTAGCTGGTAAAGACAATCAACTTTCCTTAGGGACCCAAAAGAATGTAAAGCAAAGCAATTAATATTGACGTAGGGCAGTTGACTCAAGTTGAAAAAAATGGGTATTTTAAGACTCTGGTAAAACTCAAAATGTCATTTCTACTGATGTGAAAGAAAGAAAAGCGCAGATAGGGGCCCTACGGACAAACTGAAATGAGTTTAACTTTGCAAATGTACAGAAAGCGTATAAAAAAGACCTGGTGCCATTTGTACAGTGAGCTCCATCTGATTGTCGTCATGTTGGAAATAATAACAGGGCAAGGATTGGTTTAAATCTGTAACATTTATAATCTTGATGGTCTTATCTCTTTTTCTACGAAATAAGTTGGAAACATGAAGAAGAAGAACTTCCCAATTTCTGACATTAACTCATTAAAGTTCTCATTTTGAATAACCACAGATTCTCCAAACTCTTCCTTTTAATTTAACAGGAACAGAACGAAGTGTGAGTACAGCTCCATCTTTTTCTGGTGTTGATGGCACACAAACCAGAGAAGAAGTCATCATCATGCGCTGCACAGGCTCGGTAACAGAGGTAATGCTGAACAACAGATTTACACTGTTAACTTTCATGTTGACGATGGGAACGCTCGGCTAAGTAAGAGATGCCCACACCAGTGTAAATATTAATTTCACTGGTGTTTATACTGGGGATCCGTGGTCGATTAGTGAGGAGATTGATGTGCACTCCAGGGTTTTAGTGTTGGAAGAGAGTAAACGGGTTGATTTCTCTACGTGCCTAACTGCCTATACTGTAAACGGAGAGCGGTTCTCATCTCGTCATGAGCGTTTGAGTGGCGCGCAACTATTTTTAAGCTGATGCCGCGACCTCTGTCTGGTTTTCTGTTTCCGTCAGATAATTTCAATTAATCACCACGACTTTAGGTTATGAGTGGATGTGACTCTTTTTGATTTAACAGCTCATCTGTTGATTAAGTTTTGACTAAAACGGTGGAAAATGACTCCATCAGTCCTTTCAGTGCGTGTTTGTGAACATAAGTGTGATGCGTGTGTGTGTGTGCGTGTGTGTGTGTATGTGTGAGTGTGTGTGTGTGTGTGTGTGTGTGTGTGTGTGTGTGGTTAAACAGTGAGCACTTACACATCTATCTCTGTTTTTAATGATAAAGGCTGAAATCCAGTGCTTCCAAAACCCAATTATGTTTGTTTAAACAACATTTGCCGTCACTGAACAAATTTTTTATGTCACAGAGATGTTTTACTGTCTTTGCATGTAAACTGTAACATTTTTTCAAGGGTCTTGATGTCAAATTGATTAATGGATCTTCTTCTGAAAGTTAAAAGCAAAAGTCATAACAGCCACATTAAAGTGAAGTTATCCTCTAAAATAAAAGCATTAAAAGTAACAGAAAATAGAATCTAACATTGTACTGTATTATGTTTAATCACTTTTTGCAGATGATGTTGTCCTGTTGGATTGTTTATGTAATTAGCGCCCGAGCACTTACAGTGCGAAGGACCTATTGTATCTGTAGGAATTTTTTTCCTTCTTTCTTTTTTTTTTTTTTTTTTTATTTTTCCGACGAAATGAGGGCCTTTTTGCCCCCCTAAACGTGCCCCAAAAGTCACCAAATTTTGCACGCAAGCCAGGCCTGGCTTGCGTGCAAAGGTTCAGGTTTGCATGAATGGGCGTGGCAAAATGGCTCAACAGCGCCCCCTAGAAAACTTTGTGCCTCAAGCCCCACAATACGGTTTGACGTACATGCACGAAAATCGGTACACACCTGTATCATGTCGCAACTTAAAGAAAAGTCTCTTGGTGCCATGGCCTAAACCGAACAGGAAGTCGGCCATTTTCAATTAATCGTGGTGGACATGGTTTTGAATCCTTGCACATAATTGGTGCAAATTAGCCCCGCCCCTTCTTCTGATTGGTCAATATTTGATAGTCCCTATTTTCTGCCATAACTTTTGAATGTATACAGAGTCGTGGGTGGTGTCATCTGACTCGGTTTCGAGTCCTTGACCTTTATTGGTGATAATTGCACGCAAGAGGGCCCATTCATCGCTGCTTGCAGCTTTTTTTTTTTTTTTTAATTTCAGGCATAAATTAAATGAGTGAATGAATAAATGCTTATGTAATGTGAATAAATGTAATTAAATATTAAAAATATAAATTTAAAAATTAAATATTACAATATTATTCCTCAAACTTGGCTCAAACTGAGTCAAATATGAACACTTGGAACAAGTATCTCCATGCTGTTGGTACGTTTTGTGGAAGTGGGAACTGGAAGTTCGGACACAATTTTTGGGCAAACTCTTTTTAAAGCTATGAAAGCTATTTATTTTTGTCCCTTGTAAAGGAAAAGGGTTTCCCTTCAGGGAGATACTGTAAGCAGGTGAAGAAACACAAAAAAACATGTTTAGGTCCCAGGAGGCTAGGTGATATCACACGCTACACCATAGGAAAGCTCTCGTTTTCTACTTTTAGAAACCATTTAAATTTTAGATTTGCACCAACCATTTAGGGGTAACGGTAGTGAGGAGCTAACATTTCAAATGTGTGACAATGGGCTGTAAATATGTGTGTGACACGCTGGTGAATCTTGTCTGTGGTTGTCTGTGGTTGTATTTTAAAAGTCCTGGGGGTGCTGTAAAAATTTCCAGTCTTCTCTTCCTTTCGGCTGTTCCCTTCAAGGGTCGCCGCAGCAAATCCTCTGCCTCCAGCTAACCCTATCCCCTGCATCCACAAGGTAAAGACACACAAGTTAAATAAACCACACACTTTTGACTGCAGAAGTCATTTTTTTTAACATTTTCCCATCAGATCCCACATGCCCCTTAAAGCTAAATAAAATGGTTTAAGTTTGGTTTAAGTGGCCATCCATCTGGCCGTTGTCAGTCAAGAGGACTTTGCTCTGGATTTGCTCCACACAAGAAAAGATGATGTCAATTTATACCTAACCTATGTGTATAAAGTTTATTTTTACGACGGTCACAATACTGCTGTACTGGGAAATAGTGCTGCTTGAAAATGTATGTCACCATCACTGAACAAAAAAAATAAAAATTGTTGAGCTTTCATTATAGGATGTTAGATTTTAGATTATTTTCTAAAGCAGCATGGATTTATAGTGTTTAATAATTTGCATATAATGCATCGTCATACGAGGAAAACGTTTACTTTTCAGGAAATCTAAAACAAACACGGTTAGTTAAATGAACACAGGAGGACTGGAATGAACAGATTCATGAGGTTAAATCACAAAGCAGTTGTTTAATAGTTTTTATTGATATAAATATTTGTAAAATCCACTCCAATCTAAAAGGGTGAGCGAAAGCGCTGCGTTATATGAAAAAGGTTAGCGCCCCACAGCAACGACTTCAGAAAGCAAGTGCTGCCACAACATTCTTGACGGACTCCATAATAACAGAGAATAAGGCTTTAAATGAGTTTTAATTATTGTTTTTGCAGCCTGTCAGTTTGAGGCTTAGCTTTAAAACATGACTAAGAAACAGAAAATAACACATGATTATCACTCTGATACGTTAAAGCGACAATCGTGTTATTTAAGAGCCGTGTGCTCTGGTGACCTGCTCCGTCCGGGGACACAATAGAGGGTTTATGCGACGGAGGTCACGATCTCTAAAACCACAACAAAGTCTATTGACGTTTTCACAATAAATATCCCCGTGAGACTCTGCTGCTCATGTGGGCCACAGAGGGGCTGCTGATGTAACTCTGTGATAACCCAAAACTGCATTGAATAGAGAGAATTGATGCAGATTTATTTATTTATTTTATTTCAAGCTCTATATTTTACCAGCGGCATGCCTGAAATGGCACGTTGACTGACGCTTAAAAAAGGAAATGCAGAAAACATTTGATTTCACTGCAGGAGCTAAAAGTAATTGCTGTAAAGCACTCAGGAGCGCGTCTGCAGCTGTGATGCAGGACAGATGTGGGGCCTCGGCGGCAGAGCGACCGCTCCGGGTCGCGGCGTTCCCCGTCCCTGCAGGATCGTGCCCTTTTTAAGTGACTGTGAACAAGTTTTGCGTCATATCGGTGGCCACAATGACGACGATGCCTCCTTCATTGCGTCCCAAAGCAGAAAGGATGAAGCAAAAAAAAAAAAAAACAGGATGGACAATAAGATGTTCACGTGCACGCATTACTGTTTGCAAGACGATACCGAAGCCTCCACATCAGGGGTCTGTCTGCGTCTGTGGCCCCGCTGCTCTCATCCCCGGCACAATGAAATTACAGCATCGCGAGCATCGTCTCATGGAGGCAGATCCGAGGCCCATTTATTTGAGATTGCTTTTAGTGTAATTCAATAAAGGCTTTTTTACTCATTTATTTCCATGGTGAAATTCATGCTGAGGAAAACCAGGGCCGTATTTCCCCTATTAGGAGTAATAATAACCATAATAACAATAATGGCATTAGAGAGCAATAATTTGAAGGGTCCTGCCGTTGCTGCCGGTCTCAAACAGGAAAATGCAGACGGGCGCTAGTCCTCACGGGAGACACAGAGGTTTTAAAATCTATGGTTGGACAAGAGACTATCAGGCTCCAAAGGTGGAGGGTTTGTCTCAATTGGCTTCTAAATTTTGACCAGTTTAGAGAAAAGAGCGACATTGGAGTGATTTAAAAGGCCTGACAGGGAGAGAGGGTTGTGTAGTTATGAAAAGGAGGTAAGCGAGAGAGAGAGAGAGAGCACAAAGAGGATTTAGAAGTAGCAGGAGCCACAACTCCACCTTCGGATCCATTTTCCACCACTGGAGGCCAACTGGCTATCAAGATGAGACCACCGCCGAGGCTTACAGATGAAAAACTTGGGTCTCTTGCTAATCTGTGGAGCAAGCGCAGCCTCCCCGAATGCCCTGCAAAAATAAATATTTGAATATTCTTCTGCACTCCTTAACCAGCTTAAATTGGATCATTTTATTTCGCCGCTTGCCCTTGCCAAAATGCCAAAAGAGTGTGGGTCTTGGCGAGCCTCTCGCGCCCAGGCATGCCACCCTCCCCCCGGCCCTGCCCACCCTCTGCACTATCAGCTGACACAGAGACTGCCCCCGGGCCGCCTGCTTTCTCCTCGGCCACACTTGTGCTGCTGGGAGCTGGCACGCCGAGCCCACGCAGGCGCCGGTCTTAACCGGCCGTGCGTCCGGAGCGCCGCCGCGTCAGCAGCATCAGGTGACTCCGTCATCACGGTCATCAAGAGGCGGCAGAGGAGGGAGGATGTGCCGCATCCCCATCTGGTCTGCGTGCAGAGATGGATCCACCGCCGGATCCTGCAAGATGCCTCGCTTCCCAGGATGAGACTGAGCACGTGAAAAAACTTCAGAAATCCATTTTTCTTGTGACATGTTTTTCTAGAAATGTAGTTGTTTTGGGTTTTTTTTCAAGAACAAAGTACAAAAATATCTGTCAACAGCTTTCTTTCTTTTTTTTTTTCCTTTAAAATGACAGAAAACATCATAAAGCCAAGGCAAGTTTATTTGTAGCACAATTCAACACAAGGTAATTACATCAATATTAAAAGTGGCAAGACACAATTAAATAGTAAATAATAAATAAAATGAAATAAAATGATAAGAAAAGAAGTAAAATAATAAAAAGCACAAGTTGTTAAAAAGTAAGGGCAGTAGAGTACAGCAGGTACACATCTCATTCTTACAATGGCAAGAATTACGTTTCTATACGGTCAAAACGTACGAAGACAAAGACCGGGTCAAATACAGTATTACAAAAGTAATCTGTAACAATTCATACGGTGAATTAAACCAATTTGACAATTGTAAAGTAAGAATTATGGGTTTCAAATACATTCAGATTCAGACGACTTTATTAATCCCTTTGGGAGGTTCCCTCGGAAAAACCTCCTTCTCACTCATACAGCACTGTCATATACAAATAAAACCCCAAAACCAAACACCCATATAAATATAAAAAGATTAAAAAAAAAAAAAATAGAAATTAAAAAAAAATAAATAAATAGAAACATAAAAATGCAAGTGCACTGCCATAAATAGAATTATTTGGATAGAAAAGAAACAAGTGTTATGTAATATTGCACAAAGGTATTGCACAGTCGGTTTGTCTAGTCAGACTGACTGACCCCCCCACATCCCGGACTATAAAGCACTCATAATACCAATATTGCAATATTCTTAGGAAAAGCTTCTGTAAACATCCACCCAAATCCAGTGAGGCACAAGAACCATAACTTGGACTCGAGGTGCAACAGGAGATTGATACAAACTTCAGATGAAAAACCAAAGGTACCAGGAAGTCACCCGAGTTATCAGAAAGGTCCCTGTTAAATAGCTTTAACATACGGAAAAGAGAAAAATGAAACTCTTATGAGATTCTTTCACTTTTTCAATTTTTTTAAATCAATTGACCTGAATATATAAATATATACACATTTTCTTTTTATAAAGTGAGCTTGTTAATTAAATCAGTGTTATAGAGTCGTCAGATTTATTCTTTAACTTCTTAGGTTTTGACAGCTTTATAGTTGCTTTATGTTGGTATCATTTGTATCTTTTTCTATTTTCTGTTCTTATCCTCCTTCCTGTCAGCGTCTTAACAGATGAAAACACTGACGCCGCCCTCCACCCCTCCGTGTACAAACCCACCTAAGAACAGCCACGATGCACACGTACGTACCGGTAAGTTGTTTTTTCTCATGCTGCATCAGGTAAACATTTGTACGCCCAGGTCTTCAGTCATTAAGGAAAGGTGGATGAGATATATATATTTTTAAACAAGTACACCTACGTACAACATAGTGTACCCCACTCATCATCATTTCACTCTTTACTTTTATTCACACTAATAACTTTATAGCTTTCTCCTTGTAGTTATCTGACTATTCACTCAAGCAGGCAACCTGGCAGTGTTGGTCTGTTTTTATGCCCAAAGAAAACAGAATCTGCCATGTGTAGATGAAATGAGTCGTTTTCTAAGCGCCTTTTTGATGAAACGGGAGTCTGTCTTTTCCTTTAGAAAATAAAGTGCGACCACATTATTCTCTCTGTTAAAACAAGCCTCTCAAAGCAATAGTTTCTCTAAATTTAAATACTACAGAGACGTAGTTGCACTGCAAAAACAGAGGCTCCAGAAATCAGCTTAATAGGACATCAATCTACTTAGAATTATCTTATTTTAAGCTATTTTATCTTTGAGAGTGAGGTAAGAAACTCTTTCTTGACCACAGGTCTTAAAACTATTTAAATAGTCTAAAATACTCTTCAAATGTTTTATAACTAGGCTTTTTCTACTTTTTTTTTTAATTAATTTTTGGAGTGGGGAAAAAAAATTGGAAAAAAACTACAAAACTACATGCAGACCAGTCGGGGTTGTTGATCCACATCGACCCAGGGTGTCCTTGCGTCTCTGACGAGGACTTGTATTTGACCTGAGCAACAGAAAGGGACTCGGCTGCATCGTTGGTGCAAGCGTCCTCCGGTTTTGGGTTTTTCTCGGAGGCGGCCGGTCGGATCGACGACCTCTGGGAACCCAACCCGAACTTTGTGATTTAAACATTTATCCTCCAGATTTTATGCTTCCAAAAAAAGTCACAGTATTTGCGCAGTGTACGTCTTTTAGGAGCTAAACCCTGTATTTCCCTCGCATGAAGGGAGGAGGCATGTGGCCGTATCCATGGATACCGGGGATGAGCGACCATCTTAAAAGTTTCTTTTGCGAGCAAATTCGACAAGTTTTGTTAAATACACACGATGATGGATCGATGTACCAGACAGACACCCCCGACCTTTTTTTAACCTGCTCTGCTCTCGTTAATCCATTTATTATAATTTAATGTTTTTATTAAGCATAGCATCTTCATTTTATTGTATTGTTTTGTACGACGGAGTATTAGGGCCAAACTAAGACAAAAAAAATGGAAATTACGAGAATAAAGTCATAATAATACCAGAATAAAGTCGTAATATTTTGAGAATAAAGTTGTAATATTTTGAGAATAAAGTCGTAACATTACGAGAATAAAGTCGTAAAATTACGAGAATAAAGACATAATATTACCAGAATAAAGTCGTAATATTTTGAGAATAAAGTCGTAATATTTTGAGAATAAAGTCGTAACATTACGAGAATAAAGTCGTAATATTAAATATATAAATATAACTTCACAAGATGCTCAATATTCCTCATTTTAACACAGGGAGAATACTGCTCTTCCTGTTAGAGCTCTCATAAATTACGACTTTATTCTCATAAATTACGACTTTATTCTCGTAATATTACGACTTTATTCTCGTAATGTTACGACTTTATTCTCGTAATGTTACGACTTTATTCTCGTAATATTACATTATTCTCGTAATATTATGACTTTATTCTCATAATATTACGACTTTATTCTATTACGACTTTATTCTCGCAACATTATGACTTTATTCTCGTAATTTTACGACTTTATTCTCATTATATTATGACTTTATTCTCGTAATTTCTATTTTTTTTTTGTCTTAGTTTGGCCCTAATACTCCGTCGTAGTTTTGTAAGTCATCTGTTCAATCAAAACTTTAAAAGAAAGAGATGTCAGGCCGCTCGGTGTAACAGTGGGTTAAGCAAGCGGCTCATATAATGAGGCTACACTCCTCCTGCAGCGGTTGCAGGTTCGAATCCTGGCTTGCACAGCTTTGCTGCATGTCATATCCATTCTCTCTCTCTACCCCCTTCCTGTCTGAAACTTGAATAAAGGGCCACTAGAGCCACAAAAAATATTTAAGAAAAAAAAGAAAGATGTTTAAAAAAAAGACTTTAATTTAACAGATGAAAGGTGTTTTAGCATAAACATTATAGATGCTTGTCAGTTCACTTAATTGATCTTTCAAGGAGGCCGTTAGCAATGGAGGAAACGGGTGGAGCAACTCGAATAACTGAAAACCCGCTTCCCCCCATCCTCTTTGGGGCTCATGCAGACCACGTCGCAGTGTCTGCCGGAGCCCCGTTGGTCCTCTGGCAGATCTTTGACAACGCCGCCACCAGCTCTCTATCTGCCCCGAACAGCGGAAGACTTCGCTGCTCTGAATGAGGAATCCGAGCCTAAACAGTTTTACCGAAGCCCGCGTCTCAGTGGCTGCATTTCAGAGTGGATTACAGCTTTGTAGCTCTGCACGCGACGGGAACCGTGCAACACCGAGACGAGGAAAGATGCTCCAGCGAAAGCGGCTGGCTGCTGAATGTGCTGTTTTTCCTGCAATAAAACAGAATTTGTGTTTTAATACGCTGCTGGATTTGTTTGTTGTTTTTTTCTTTTTTTGTCTCTTGTCTTTCTGAAGTTTGCCCACAACTTCTGGGGAATGTTTGGCCAGCACCTGCATGATTAATATTTAATGTGGCTGGTTTGGAAGCCAGTATTTACGTGGCCTGTAATTACTTGGGTCAGTTCAAACTTACATTTATCGCTGCTTTTTCCAGATACTCACTCTTTTTCTGTGCACAACTCATCAACTGCCTTCATCATTTTTCTATAATTGCCTCATTAGAACCGTTCTAATTATAGTGATCAAGAAATCTTCCATACATATCAGAAAAAGAAGAAAGAGAATAAAAAAAGTTTCCTCTCTGGCAATGCAGTTTATTAGATTCATTTGGAGAGAATGATTGCAAAGCTCTGACGCTCATGGAGACCTGCCGTTTCGCTGTGATGACTGTTTAAGCTGCTGCGTCTCAATCAACTCTGACCCCGTGAGCCATCTGTTTCCCCCGAGCTCAAACTTCTGCCTTTCGCTAGGAAATCTGGATCCAGAAGACTGCTAAGGTTACAACAGCTTTGATTTGCTGATGGAGTCCCTGGTGGAGTCACTTAAAAAGCCGTGGAGCAGCAGTGAAACATAACTTTGACCTCATCTTACAGTTTCCATCATGCTTTTATCAAATTACTTTTAGAAAACGACTCATTGCATTACGAATATGTTTAGACGTGTGCATATTCCTGGACCCTGATGTTGTGATTGACTTTCTGGTCATTGCTGATTTAAGTTGAAGTGTTTCTACATGGCTCACCAGTGTTTGAATGGGACATATTATGGAACAACAAACGTCGTCCGCGCTTGAGACCAGTTATGTGGCGTTTGACGTGACTACCATCGTACCATCTTGCTGTTTTTAGAAGACTTCCATCTCCTCATTGTGTCTTCATTACAGTGTGGACACCAAAGATCCATAGATCTCAAACCAACACTACACACTTATACCACAATACCAATAAAGGAAGAAGAGAAATACAAAAAAATGATTTATGTTCAAGATAAACAGGGAAGGATCTCAGATGGCCACTGCACCCAACCAGTACAGAGTAACACCCCCACCTACAGTTCTTCTGAAGAAGCTTCCCTTCCCCTTGCCTCAGCTCTGTGTGGTTCCCAAAATCTCTCCTGGTCATGGAGACACAGTCCAGGTCCCTGTAAAACTACCCCAGACTCACGCTAATGGAAACCCAGCTCATGTTTGTTTAGGTCGGAAAGTGGTTCAGATTTGTAGAGTGCTGCGAGATCACAGACCCAGATCAGAGTAGAGGTGTCCAACTTTTCATCTCAATCTCCTCCCAACTTCAGATCATGCTGCATTTTCTGCTCCTTGGACATGATAACACAAAGCTGTTGCCATTAAATTAAAGGTGTGAAAACAGGAACTGAAAACAACAGAAAGGGGTGGAGTGGAATCGAATGATGGACTCCTCGCCGTGAAACATGGCGCTTTCGACAGAACTGGAAGAACATGTAAGAACATTGTACTTTCTCCTGTACCTCTGTGACAATTTGACCAAGCTACATTGCAGACATCTATCCCATCTAAAGTTGTATTCCTCTTTTGAGTCATAGAGATCTGCAAGAGCCTATCCCAGCCCAGCATTTGAACCAGAACTTCTACCCACCAAGCCACAGGGCTGCCCGGGTTGTAATCCATATCTTTTAAAAACATTTCGGGACCTCAATCAAAACTGTTTCTTTCTCTATGTCAATTTTTTTTCTCTTTTGCACAGCTGAGCCTTAACAATCAAGAGTTGGGTAACAGTTTCATGTCAATCAGCCCATTGGCAAAGGCTTTTCAACCTTACTGTGTTCAAAGGGTGCTGTTGGTACCACATGACCAATCACAAACCTGGTTCAAATCAATCAATCAACTCTCACAATAAAACCTCCAGATGCTCCAGGGTTCTCTGAATTACAGCTCTCTTATATCTTATCCCTAACGTGTTGATCTCTTACCTTCTGGCACCTAAAATTTCCAAGAAACTTCCCATCTACTTCACAATGTTGTTTGCAGATTTTATGAGTCCAGCAGCTTGAGGGCTCGTCCGGGATTTGAACCCGGGACCTCTCGCACCCGAAGCGAGAATCATACCCCTAGACCAACGAGCCACTTGTAAAAGCAAGTCGTTCACAGGTCATCAGCCGACAATGGGGAGGAAAACTCCCTCCTAACAGAAAGAGACCTCCTGGTGGGCAGCCATCAGCCTCGATCAGTTGAAGGGTGAGAACTGCAGGACGGAGATGCCAACAAATGCAAATTTATCAGGTGAGATACATGTGCTATGGAAAGGAAAAACAAAACATAGTCTGCAGGGTCCTGAATCCAACATCGCGCAATGCAAAGATTATCACCATGTGCAAAGTGAAGTGCTGAGTAATGCAAAATGCGTAAATGTCTTTCCGTGAACACTTTTTGCACGAATGAGGCCTACTTTGTTTTAGCTCAAACAGCTATCTTTGTCTGACCTTAACCAAGTAGTTTCTGGGAGTTTCCTGATCTAGTGACTTTAGTGCCTAATCCTAACTAAAGCCCCTGTGAAGGTGAAAGTTGAAAAAGGCAGGTAGGATACTTTAGCTAGCCCTGCACTAGTCTCATCAGTGTTTATTAGGGCTATGTAGAGACGTTGGAAAGATTGATATAATTTAACCCTTTTCCACAGAATCGTACGCTACAGGTGGAAGCTGGGGTGGAGGTGAGATTCTGTTCTCTCTTAAATAAAGTTCCAGATAAGAAATTAAGCAGATGGATGAAAGGCATCACTGAACATTGGTCAAGATTACTGCCGCAGATCCAGAGATGCAAAAGGCAAAGGTTGAACTGACAAAACAAAGTTCAGTGTTTTTGGTCAGAAATCCAACAGGAGAACTGACGTTACATCTACACCACAGATGGGATATGACCATTGGATGTGTAAACTGAAAAAAAAAAAAAGTGTATGGATTAGGATATTTTCAGATCAGTTTAAGGCCTCTTTCATATGTGGAAATAAATCAGACATGAATCAAATACAGCATTTACTTAAGCAGATTGGATTTTCTGCCTTAGTGTGAGTCGGACATCCTTGAAAACATGTTGTACCAACTAACCATTTTTGAACCAGCTAACAGCAAATGTACACACACCGTGGTACTCCGAGGAGGCGTCCTCAATGCACAGATGGACGCAGTTCCCGTTTTTTCCAGATAAGTGACCAAGCTCACCTACCTTGCAAGATTTTAGTTAACCAACTTAAATACAAATGTCAGATATGAGTCTTTTTTTAAAAGATGATCTAGGCAACATGTTAAAAAAAATGTTTAAAAGCCAACAAATTGGAAGTGGCCATTAAAACCTGAAGTGTAAACGTAGCCATAGAGATATCAGGGTAGTGAGGACAGACAGGACAATGTATAGACACACAAACTAACACTGTAGGAGCAATAAGACACAGGTGCGAACAATCAGGTGAGACGCAAACATTGGTCCCTCGCATCCAAGTTCTGCCCCAGTGATACTCAAGATTGGAAAAAATAACCAAAAACATAACATAAAGCATCATCACGAACTGGCGTAATTGCTTGGATACTAAAAGGTGTGATCTCCAAATGCATTTGCAACAAATAAAAATGCTGATTGTACCTTTAGGTGAGATAAAAAAAAACATGAGTAAAACCTCCATATGTGTCCACATATGCCTGCTTTTGTTTGTGCTTCCTAACATCCGCAGTGTGGTGTGACACGTGCATGAATGTCAAAATAACAAAATCTATAATGTGTATAATGTGTTTCACCAACCGTATGCATGTATGCCCACCGTTCGCCGTAATATCTTGAACTGTAAAGAGCCATGTCTGTTATAAAAAGCAATATTTTACGACGTGTGATATGAATGCTGGGTAATTTTGCTGTAATAAAACAGGGGGGAGTAGGAGGTAATGAATATTACACCGTCTGGCCCGTCCGGCCCCCCTCCCCTCCTCTTTTATGTCTCTGACTCTCTCCCTCTCTCTTATGCAGCTGTAGTGTCCTCGGGGCTCCTGGATAACCAGATCAGGTGCTAAATTCACTAATTGAATAATTTCACCGGGCTCCACAATGGGCCCTTTGAAAAGCGCCTGTTCTTTGTGTGTGTTCTCGAGTGACTGAAAGTAGTACAGCCTTCTCAAGGAGGGAGGCGGGGAGAGGCGGGGGGGCAGCGGTGCTGCTGCAGTGGAGTAAATGCACTGCAATGATTGTCAGTGTTTGAGAAGCAACACTGTTGAACACAAGCAGTCGCAAAGTGTCCGTCAATGTATTGCACATCAATGAACATGCAGCCTCCTTATCTTTGAAACATGTAAACAAGCGTGGGGAGAACATGCAAACTCTACATGAACCGGGAATGTACCTCCTAAGATAAAGGTGATTACCATGTCATGCCACCATGGTTGGTGGTACATGATTGTTTCATAGGAACAAACAACTACTTGGTACTGTAGGTGAACCTGAGGTATGGTAGGAACAAAGTCACTCCTTCTTTTCCAACAACTTGTCTGCATATATATTAATGGTAAGTGTCTTAATGGGCGAAGCCTTTCGAAGTGCAATATATATGCATTTTAATCTTGCAGCAGATGTTAGTTTTCTTGTGCGTAGGTAGTGTGTGTCCTCAAGCAGCCCTCTTTGACGGTCTGATCTAACATTATACTAACAGATGAAACCCTCATTCTGTCAGAGAGGACTAAAACCACCCATGTGAAACACAAAAGGACAGGACAGATCAAGAGACGAGACACTGACAAAGTTGCTCTTTCAGTGTGTGTTGTAATCCAAGCTTTTCTGCTCTCTGAGGTGGCAACAGTAGGGGTTTCTGTGTAAGTTAGTGAGCGCGAGTCCTTTACACTGCAACCTTTCAGATTTTCCCTGCAAGGAGGAAAAGAGGCACATTAATTCAGAGTTAAAACTGGTCTGTGTTTGTTGAGATAAACCTCTCGTACTGCTCTCCGCGTTCAGATCAGCTGATCGAACTCCAAGAACAGGTGTTCCCATCCTGTGGTCCCTGCCATCAGAGCCGTCTGGGAGATTTGCGAGGCCCTGTGCAAAATGGCCAGGGGGGGGGGGCCCGAAATTTTTGTGTTTTTCGGGTCGTATCGGGTGTCTATATGCGCAATTTTAACTCTCCAATTATCAAAATACTGGATACCTTCCAATGCCTCATCATCATTTGACTTGCCTCGACGCGGGGCCCCATGGCTGCTTGAGACCCGGTCGGATCGGTGATTTTTGTAACAAATTTATCAAACGAGCCTTTCAGAGAGGCACTAAACTCTTCCATTTTCTTTAGTTTTTTTCTTTTTTCATCCCCTGATGGAAATTTCCTGAATCTGTCTCGTTCTCTCGACATTGTGTGACAGTTTGTTCCAACTCCACCCGTCTGGATCAGAGCAGCTTGTGTCTGCGCTTGGTCTGACGCAGTTGTAACAACAGCATTATAAAACATATATTTATTGATATGCACAGACTAGTACACATTTAGGTCTGTAATGGAACGTGACTGTTGATATTTATAAGGGAAAAAACAAAAAAAAAAAAACGAAAAAAAATTTTTTTTGAAAAAAAAATAATTAAAAAACACCCCATAGCGCGAGGCCCCGTGCGGTCGCACGGTTCGCACACCCCTTGTGGCGGCTCTGCCTGCCATCTTTGGGAGGTTTGCACAAGGTTTTTGTTAGTTCACCAAATTAGACATAGTCATAGTCATTTACTCCGTGGTCAAAGTCTTTGTGAAATTAAAGCAGATCTGACATTGATTTTATGCTCAGCGCTATAACGTGTGCTTCATGGCACACAGGACTTCTTTAGAATAAGACCAACTGCAGATTTGGTTTAATTAAATTACATTATCAGTACTCTCTTATCCCTATTCGGGGTCATGGGCTTCTGCCGGAGATGATCTCAGCTCTGTTCGGGCAAGAGGCAGCGGTACACACTGGACAGGAGATCACAGGGCTTTGTAAGGAACTATAAAAAGAAAACCAACAACAGCAGGGGTGAAACTCCAAGACGACCTGTCAGGAGTTGAACCAGGAACCCTTTGCTGTGAAGCAACAGTGCTAATCACTAAGCCACAGTGCTTGGTGATTATCAGCTTCAAATCACTGTAGGGTCATGGGGGTCACTGAGCATGACCCAATCCAGTCTCATTCATTGTCATTATATCCCTGTAATGCCAACTCTATCTACTGCTACTACTACTGGACTTACATCTAATGGAACAACACAAGCAAGAAATCAGCTGGATAAGACCTGGTCAGACTGCTGAGAGTCCAGTTGGGGTTTTTTATTGTGTTCCCCTTCCCGCCCAACACAATAGTCCCTTTATACAAGAAAGCTACATCTATAAAGACACCATCATACGATCATAAGTGCATGCGTCTTACTCAGTGCTGAGTCATGCAAAGAATATGAATGAACAGAGATCTAGTGTTGATCTCTTAACTTCTGGCACCTAAAATTTCCAAGCTACTTCCAATCTACTTCACAATGTAGTTTGCAGATTTTCAGAGTCTAGAAGCTTGAGGGCTCGTCCGGGATTTGAACCCGGGACCTCTCGCACCCGAAGCGAGAATCATACCCCTAGACCAACGAGCCACTTGTAAAGAGCAAGTCGTTCACAGGTCATCAGCCGACAATGGGGAGGAAAACTCCCTCCTAACAGAAAGAGACCTCCTGGTGGGCAGCCATCAGCCTCGATCAGTTGAAGGGTGAGAACTGCAGGACGGAGATGCTAACAAATGCAAATTTATCAGGTGAGATACATGTGCTATTGAAAGGAAAAAAAAAAACATAGTCTGCAGGGTCCTGAATCCAACATCGTGCAATGCAAAGATTATCACCATGTGCAAAGTGAGGTGCTGAGTTTGTCAAATGTCAAACAAAGAACCACAGTAATTTCAAGAGGATTAAACAGTCAAGTGCCACTCTTTGTGCTTCTTTAAGGAATCTGCTTGGCACCTCTTTGTGCACGTGTGATCCGCATATGAACATGCTTTGGAAGGAAATTAAGTCTTGTCTTATCAATGTTGGGGCATATTTATCAAAGTAATTATAAGCAGATAATGTAGAGATGCAACTACATATACCTGTTGGAGACTTTAGCGCCTTAAAGCAGCAAAAAGGACCCAACCTTTTAAATTACTTGGATGGATATGTGAATGGATTTTGTTCGTGGGTACTACTTATTATTATTAAGTATTTTCATCAATTCCAAAATGCGTAAATGTCTTTCCGTGAACAGTTTTTGCACGAATGAGGCCCACTTTGTTTTAGCTCAAACAGCTATCTTTGTCTGACCTTGACCAAGTAGTTTCTGGGAGTTTCCTGATCTAGTGACTTTAGTGCCTAATCCTAACTAAAGCCCCTGTGAAGGTGAAAGTTGAAAAAGGCAGGTGGGATACTTTAGCATCAGCACTAATATATGGAAAGAACAGAAATAAATAAACCAGCCAGATTAAAATATCAACAAAGAACATTTACACATAAGGTTTCTGTTATGTAGTTTCCCATTCCAGTGTATTTATTTGCAATAAACATGTTTATTATTAGGATCCACACCTGGATACCAGCCCGTCCATGGCTGGATTTTCCCTCCAACGAAAAAGCAGTAAAAACACTAAGAGGACCAAAGTGGTATACACAGAGAGCGTGAACGCTCAAAACTGAAACTTTATGCAGTTTTAAAGCAAAATCACAGTTATTTCGCTGCTCTAGAGCTTCTTTATTTGGGACTGTCACCATGAATGCAGGTTGGTTTTCTCCGGCACCTTCTGTAGGCTAACAGGACAAACATCCTTGGCTGGATTTCTTCCGGTCGCTACTTCGACTGGACCGCGGTCTAAATGTCGGTCAGAACCTGAATGCAAACTTTCAAATTTCACATTGTTGGCCACAATTAAATGGACAGAGTGGAGTTAAGAGTAAATGAGCAGAAGTCAGAACTCTTGTCATTTTTGCTAACTTGTACTCCAGTCTGCCTCAGATTTATCCAAAGCCCTGAGCTTCTCCATAACTTCCTGCCTACTTTGAAGTGTTGTTTGTGCAACTTTGAAGCCAAGAGCCTCATGGTCATGGATCTCCATCTCAGAAACTGATTGTTTTCTGGCTTTCTGCTAGTCCTCTCTCACCCAGAAATCTCCGTCCCCAATTCCCACAGCTTACGTTTGATGTCTTAAGTTCCCCCTTGCGCTAGTGTCCAACCAGACCTGTGGATAACTACTGTTTCTTCAATTGTATTTGTTCAACTTGTGGCCACATTTGCCTACTTTAGATTGACCTCTCTGATAGGAGCCTTTGTGTTGGAAACAAGACTATAGGACGGCGGAGGGCAGGAGGCTGCCAAGTGGCTGACTGACGACTTGCCTTTTCCACTCAAGCCTGAAACCTCGCCGTGCCATCCCCACTTCGGCCTGAGCCAGTCTATATGACTTATGGAGTTTGGGCCCCTCCACTGCCAATCCCACTTAGAGTGCAGTTTTCTGATAAACAAAAGCACATTCGAGGTTTAGCTTCTCATTTCACACTATGTGCTTTGGCTAGAGGCAGTGCTTTCCAGGAGCCCCTGGCCTGGAGTCCAAAGAATGGCTCCAGTTGGCTTAAAAAAAAAAAAAATGAGTGGGGGAAAAGACGCCACATGTGGGGGATTAGGCTCCATCTTTCATCCTCCACGCTCTCTGCTCGCCCTCTGCTGCTCGAGCCATCCCCGCTCCCGGTGAACCAGCCCCGTGGACACATGCAGACTTTCGCTTTGTACCTCCAACAACCGACACGGACTCACCTGACTCTTTCTCTCCATCTCAACCCCCCACCTTTTAGCACTTTTAACCATGCAAAAGGGATTGACAAACAAGAACATGCAGAATCTCTTCCTCATTCTGCCTGCTTTCTCTCTCGGAGCTTGGATTTAAACTTTTAGTTTTAGTGCGGGGGCACACACATCCCTGGCTATTGTAGGAGGGAGTCCTGACCTTTAAAAAAAGCTTTACAGTTGTGACTCTGAATTTTCCTCCACTAAAGTTTGTGGGCTATGCTGAGGTAGTGATACAGTTTTAATTCCATAAACCGTCTTCATTGTGTCTTTGCATATTTCCCCAAACGCCTGTGACTTGGAAACCTGGCAACCACACTGTACAGCACGTTGTACATATGGTGCTTCAATCAAGAAACCTGTGCCACTGACTGTAAATTTATTCCATGTCAGACTTGTATATCTTGAATATACTTAACCTGTTAAGTGTGAACGGTGCGCCAGATGGATTGAAGAAGGAGAATAAGGTAGACATGATTCTTAATGCTTTTTCTATTAGAAAAGCCGAGGCTCAGATCTGAAGGCGAGTGGCACCCGTCAAGGCCCTTTGTCTCCGGGCTAAGCAGAGATACCAGAGTGGTTATTAGAGATGCGCGTGAAACGCTAGCCACGGCGTGCGATGACCCCGGGGGTCTTGCCTGTCTCTGGGAACAGATGTGCCACCCACTCGCAACAGTTGTACCCTTCCCACAGTGGCCTTGTGGGAGACGGTGGGCTCTCGCGGACTGAAGATGATACCTCTCTCAACTAGCTCGAGTGTTGGCTGCAGGGAGGCTGAGATTCTCTGAGAGGATGTGGGGAGGCAGGGGGGGGAACAGCACAAATATTTACGGGATCAATATTTACCCACATTCGGCTCAGGGAGCCAACACCTGCTACATCTTTGCATAAAGTCGAGAAGTTGGTGAAATGAACGGCTGATCTCTTGAAGATTTCATTAAACACCCCCCCACCCACACCCCCGCCCCTCTAAATATGAACTTAGAAACTTGATCAAGTTATTGTAGTATTAAAGTCTAAGACAAATGTTTCTCTGCTGCTTGTTTTTTTTTTATCTTTTCCTTTTCTCTCCGACAGCTCATTAAAACAAATACAGCTAATAGTGAAGATTTTAAAGGCTCATAGTACAGACCAATTTTCTTTATTATTTTTTAATCCTTAATGAAGAGTTTCATTTACACCATGCTTACAGAGAAAACATGCATTTCAATGTGTTGGAAGTTAATTCATTTCCTTGTAATGCAATAGTTAGTTTTAATTGCTTTTTAATGTAGTCGCTTGGCTATAATATTGCAGAAAACAAACTTTGTGTTGCATTCATTTACATTTTGAATTCACAGCCATTATATCAGAATTTTTCATGGCTCACGATGACATGCTTTGTATTTGCAGGCAGTTTACTCTTCCCTCATAATGAGCAGAGCTATGGAAACACAACGCATTATGATAACTAAGTAAAATCTTGATATGTTATGCTAATAAAAGGATATTTGAACTCACAGTTTGCTGTCAGATCAAGACAGAGATAAAAGTTGTGAGTGTTGGCACTAACTGGAATGAACTGTGACACCTAAATCAACAACTCGCAGAAGGACTTTGCCCCCCAAATTCATCTGTCAATAGATTGAGTCAATACAGGCTGATCTGGGTGCAGCTCCAGAGCCGTCTGTCTACCCGTCGACACACGGAGGACACTGTCTGGCTAGACGTCTGGCCATTAACTGCATTATCTGTGCGTCTGTTGTGTAAATGCATGGAACAGCGGGTGCAACTCTTTTATTCCTTATCTCTGCTTGTCCCGATTAAACCAATGTCCCTTTTTGTTTAAGTGAATGAAACCCAATAAGTCGTAAATAGAGTCCAAATTCAGTGAGGTCTTGACTGATTTCATTATACTAAGTGGTAGGAAACCACTGCGTGCTATCAGAAATGAACGTGGTAAAATATCAAGAGTTTTGTTTTTATTTTTCACTCTTTCACTCATCGCTCGATATTTCAAACCTGCATCTGTTGTTTAAACTTTCTGACTTTTTGCGTTTTCATTTGTCACTATTTTCTTAAGTTACGTGCTTTCAAGGAAAAAGTACAGCAGCAGCTTTATGAACCCCCACATCCCCGCCGCCGCCTCTCTCAGGCCACTCACATCATGATGGGAAAAAATGTTAAATACTACATTCGTTTTACTGACATAATAGTTTTAAAAACCAAGAAGATTTCTTTGTTTTACTAAAATCGAACAAAACTGAGCTCCTCAGTCACATTTACACCTGGGTCCGACCGCAGAAAGGGGTTAGGAGGTTAGGGGTTTCTAGTCGGTGAGAGTTATTTGCATCGTGGAGGGGTTGACTGGAGCCCTCTACATCTGAAACCCTCCGGGTGGGACACAATTTCACACTGAGGAGGGAGGAAAACCACAGCAAAGCTAACTAGTAATTTGATTTAAATAAAATGTAACAATGCAAGGCGAAACTTCCTACTGAAAAGTGGTTTGACCACAGAGGGGAAAGCTGAAGCAATGTAGCAGCCAGTCGCTGGTTAATTCACATCAAAATATTAAAAACTCAGAACTTTCCATCTTCCAGCTGAAATTAGTTTTTTAAATCCAAAAAACTTTAAAAAAAACCAAACCAGATTTCTTAGTTTGGACATAACATACTTCAACATAACATTTGTCTTAATTAAAGGGGACCTATTATGAAAAACAAAATTTTCTTGCTTTAACATATATAAAGTGGCCTCCCCTCAACTCAGAGAAAGAGGAAAGCAACCAAATTCTGCAGTGTCTGTACAGCCGCCCGGATGAGCCGTCCAGTCTGATGTGGATCTACGAGCCGTTCAGATTCTGCTCCCGTCGTTACGTAACAATGGGCGCGATTTACATAGGTTGGCCTCCGATGTGTGAAACCACGCCCACAACTAACTCTGGCCGGAACAACAACTAACTCCACCGGCTGGAGCTTCCACCATTTTTTCATAGTGGTGTATCGCGTCATTCAGGCAGCCAATCAGCACAGTGCCTCATTATCATAGCCCCGCCCACTCAGAATCCCGCATAGATAATGAGGTTAGAGAATGTGAAGATAAAGACATGGCTCAGAGGCTGAATTTCTCATTTATTTAAGCAAAAACAATCAAAAGCTTGTTTTTAAGACATTCAGGGCCTGTTTAAAATAGGTATTAGATGCCATAATAGGTCCCCTTTAAGTTAAAATATCGGTTTCAATTTCGTTTAATGGAACACTTTTTCAGTTTCAGGAAATGTTGCTCCTGCAGTCTCCTGTTCGCCCAGAGCAGCTTTGGACCCTGGTTCTGTTTGCATACCACCCTGTATTACACATCAGCCATGATGGTCAACAAAGGGTGCAAGATGACGCTACCTCATAGAGCTACAGTGGACATCATGACATCATGGCAGAGGAAGCAGAGGGGAAAACAATTTAATATTAAATTAGCTGGACTGAAATCACAGTAATGAACGCTGCTAATCTGAATTACATGTTTGCAGGAGTTCAAGCAGAGCTCAAGCAAAGTGACAGGATTGTGACATGTTGGAGGTCACTTCAGACACAGCACTGCAAAAACAGCCCTGCTAGAAATAAGCCTAATATTCCTAAATCTAGTCAAATTTGTCTTATTATGAGCTAAATTATCTTAGCCAATGGAGTAAGAAAGATTTTCTTGACTAAGACTTTTAAAACTAACAAAATAGTCAGAGAACAGTCTTCTTTTTTCTTGAAACAAGGCTTTTTAACTTTCTAAGAAATTCGTTTTTGCAGTGAGGAACGTGGTCTCAAACACACAAAGGGTGCTTCTTCTTCCTCACTTTGAAGGAGTTTGGGGGCCCATAGTGACAATATTTTCTGTTTAGCTATGTAGTTAAGACCAACTTCTCCACCTCATCACGATACGAGATGGCCTGGTGACACGATTCATGAATAAAACCTCCTGGGGAGGAGAATCAAGACTGCATCGTTCACACCATGATGCATCGTCTTGACCTGAAGAGCTGGCTCTCCTGCATTATGCCTTGATTTTGTGGAGTTACGTCTGTCACATATACACTCAAAACCTGTGTCTGGTCATGAGTTGAACCTGCGTCACCTCCAGTAGGCAGGGCCGCCGCAAGGGGTGTGCGAACCGTGCGACCGCACGGGGCCTTGCACCCCAAGGGGCCTCGCGCTATGGGCCGTTTTTTTTTTTTTTTTTTTTTTAATTTTTTTTTTTTTTGTTTTTTTCCCTTATAATTATCAACAGTCACGTTCCATTACAGACCTAAATGTGTACTAGTCTGTGCATATCAATAAATATATGTGCAATGATGCGCGTGTCTGTTGTTCAACACAACTGATCAGACCAAGCGGAGACACAAGCTGCTCCGATCCAGACGGATGGAGTTGGAACAAACTGTCCCACAATGTCGAGAGAACGAGACAGATTCAGGAAATTTCCATCAGGGGATGAAAAAAGAAAAAAAACTAAAGAAAATTGAAAAGTTTAATGCCTCTCTGAAAGGCTTGTTTGATAAATTTGTTACAAAAATCACCGATCCGACCGGGTCTCAAGCAGCCGTGGGGCTCCACGTCGAGGCAAGCCGAGATGATGATGAGGCAGGGGAAGGTATCCAGTATTTTGCTAATTGGAGAGTTAAAATTGCGCATATAGACACCCGATCCGACCCGAAAAACCCCAAAAATTTTGCACGCGCTCGCTACGCTCACGCGCGAGGGCCCCCCCCAGCCATTTCGCACAGGGCCTCGCAAATCTCCCAGGCGACTCTGCCAGTAGGTCGCAGCTTTTGCATGTGGGGGACGGCAGCTCTGTCACCCCAAACCAGTTTAGATGAGGTGAGATGTCCAAGAACCAACATAACAAGTCCAGTCTGCTTAAATTATTCCGGATAACACAGAAACCAGACCACAATGACGGTAGGTAAAACATGGCAACTCAAGCTGGAGAACTATCAAAGGAAACTGTGGACAACATAAAACATAAAAACTCTTTTTTTTACACTTAGCGAGATCCTTTGCAAAAGTAGACTGAAAAAACAGCAGTTTCATTCCCTTCAACATGGTTAAAGTGTGAAATACGCTTCACATCCAGTCACAAACTTACACTTTGACCTTTTTTATTTTAAGTACAACCAATTTCTTTTATAATTTCTGTTGACTTTTCATAACTATACCTTAATTACGTTTTTAAAGGTCCCACATTATGCAGATTTGATCCCCGTCTTTACATCGATCAGGCTCCACGAGGGAATCACTCTCTTTTGATCGAGACGCAAAGTCTGTCAGGTTGTGCAGCTTCAACGACGCATTCTTCACGTCTGTAGATGCAATCAAGGCTCATGCAAGCACTGAATCGAACCTGCATAGCTCCTTCATAACTTTTCCACGTTGCTTCACTTGTGGCCTGAAAACCATCAATTTGACGGCTTTTGACAATTTTGAACCTTTGAAAATCAAGAAAAATGCATAAAATGTGCTCTTTAAATAGCATAACTATAAATCAGTACGAGCATCAATCTCAGAGTAGTTGACAGGAGGAGAAAATGTGGACAGAAAACCTTAAAAATATGCTTCGGAGTAATAAGGTAAATTAATTGGATTTACATTTCTTAGTATGTGTCTTATTACACCATCAAGCATTGAAGAAAGTCTCTTATATCGCTTCCTTTTGTAAATTACCTTCATAGTTATCTTAATTAGTTAGAGATTAGAGGATCGCCACGTTTTTGTGCCACTCTTATTTATTGTAACAGTGGATATAATTTCATAACGTGAAAGTTTCTTGACGCATCGTCAGTCAGGCGTTTTGTGACTAAGTTGTTATATTTAAATAAAGTTCCTCTCGTCCTAAAACCAGAGATTTTTTTAAAAAGTTTTGCAAGGTTGGACATCTTTGGCCTTTTCTGCTTGGACGAAAAATTGAAAAATATGTCATATTTAGCCATATTTTGGACATTTTGCAGGACAATCGTACCTCCAGCGGAATGACGTGTCCATACCGTAACACGTGTTTCACTTTTAGTTCACAAAGTTTCCATCAGGTTGGACTCCCCGTCACGGGCTTGTTGTTTCACCCGCCTATATTCAATTTATTGGAGCTAAAATAAAGCTCGGGGAGATAAAACGAAGATCTGCTGAATGTTTGGAGCCACGAGCACCCACCAGAACACCGTTCACATTTCAGACAATAAATCATTAGTAACAAGCATGGCATCTCTCTCCCTCTCATCTCTTCCGCCCCCCCACCCTCTTAATGCCAATCAGAGCGAGATGGGAAGATTCCCTCCAACTCTTGAGATCCAGCGTGCGTTTCTCCCAGAGGGGAAAAATTAATTCCTCCTCCTCCTCGGCATCCTCCTCCTCCTCCCTTTTCTCCGCCAAGGTGCTCCCTCTCTTTCTCTCTCCTCATCTGAAAGAAGACAAGAGAATGAGAACCTCTCCTGAGGGGATCCAGCTTATATACTATTTCATCCGCATTTAAATCCTCTGATAAATGCGAATGTGAATGCCTTAGCGGGGAACTTGCAAAATAAAGAGAGATTATTTTCTGGAGATACTAATATTAGTCTTTTGGCATGGGGTAGAGTGAATACGACACCCAAGCGTGGGGAAGTCTATTGATGGTGATA
Source organism: Cololabis saira (assembly GCF_033807715.1). Taxonomy (NCBI): domain Eukaryota; kingdom Metazoa; phylum Chordata; class Actinopteri; order Beloniformes; family Belonidae; genus Cololabis; species Cololabis saira. Next base: position 39,203,805 of record NC_084589.1, on the reverse strand, counting down.
TTTAATCTAGTGTAAGCGTTGCTTGTTGTCAAAGGAGTGGAATAAAGGGGCGAAGAATATGGGCTGTTTTTATTTACATACCTGTGAGAACGACGATCCATTCAAATAGATGACTTATCAGTCCAGAACAGAACCTCCCTCTCCCCACAGGCAACGAAGAGGAAGAAAAATAAGTTAAGACTTGTATTATTCTGTCGGAGAGCTTTTGTTGGGGGAGATTTGGTTTCTCTATGTACAGTGTAACTTTTTACCTACTTTCTTTTGGTATTTTGTGACAAATAAACTGTTGTTCCGCCCTGTTTTAAGTCTCCCTCGCCGAGTTTCCCTGGTCCTCTGGGTCGTCCAGGTACCGAGCGACGCTCCGACGCCGGGAAACAGATCAAACGAATCCTTAAGACACCCGTAATAATCTATGTTTTTATTATGTGTTCATTGTTCCTGGGGACTGTCACTTCCTGCTGCGTCTGTGCGAGTAGACGGGATGAAGGTTTCCGTCACAAATATTCCTTTCAGGATCTGTTAGTCCTCGCTTGTCATCTGGATGAAAAGGAATCGTGGGGATTTTTGTGCTTGCCCTTAATCTCCCTAACTGATGCTGGGAGTGCAAATCAAATCCAATTATAGCCAATGTGGGCCTTCAGCCTCTTTGAGGAAAGATATTGGAGACACTGATGGTTATCTAATGTTGTTTTTTTTTTTTTTAATCTTCTCTTTCTGCCTTGAAACAACCGGCGGCGAGCGAGGTCATGGGAACTCAGACCCCACTCGAGGTGATCCTTTTCATTTGCAACATCAGGCCGTTTCCTACTCTCGTCAATATGCGGATTATTTGGCCTCTCCGGGATTTTACATGAGAAAAGACGATCAGACGTGTTGAATGAAGGGTTCGGGGCATGTTCACATCTAACGGTAGTAATTTGTCGTCTCGTGCATGTTTTAGAATTTCACTGAAATAGCAATAAAAGCATTTATTTGATGTTTATAACATGTTGCTGTTATTTTATTTTTCATTCTATTTTTTTATTCAAGTGAAAGTATCAATACTCCAGTGGGAAAATATTATATAATAAGCAAAAGTAATGATGAGATGAGTTTGACAGAGAAGATGAGCACAGCTGAGGTCGTGTAGTCGAGCAGAGCCGTCAAGTTTTCCATGAAAATGACCGCAACTAAAAGTTTATAGTTTATAGGTCGTTCCAAAAGGATAAAGACAAATATCCATCACGCTGATGAAGTTATTTATTTGTGTTCGATTCAAGCAAGAAGAGAGGCCAAATCCAAAACCAAAACCATAGTTCCAAAGTGTCTCTTGAGGGATCTGGACTCGTTTTTCCATGGAAAATTGTTCCAGCTTATCCAAACCATGTGGTTTCAACCTGAGACATCAACTCCAAGACGTTTTGGGTCATTGTCTTGTGGTGAGACCCGACAGAAAACCCCAAGGAGACCCAACCAAAATAACTGTAATTCATTTGTAGAAAAACCAAAACTAGAATATTTCCTCATAACTCAAGGAAAATAAACACTCTTGCATTGTGGGATCATTATTTCTGTTTGATGTTTACGTAGAGAGACTTCCTTTTTACTTTATTTTTGTTTGTTTGTTCGTGGTTAAAATTATCAGCACAATATTTTGATGCACAAATAACTATTTAGTTGAAGCTAAAGGTATTTAGTTCTTCTGAACAAGAAGAAGAAGTCCAGAAGAAAAAGAGAATGAAACATGAGAGATGTTCGGTACTGTGGGGCTGCAGCACTGCTCCGGGTCCCCATCCATACCCTTTTCTCCGATAAATCAATCAATCAATCAAAACAATCAAACTTTATTTATAAAGCACTTTTCATACATATATGTAGCACACTTTGTTGAAAAGGGTGCTTTTGTACTGTATCAGAAACATCTTATTAAGACTTCAGAGAATTGTGTCAACTTTAAAAAAAAGGGGGATTAAAAAAAGGAAAATGAGAGCATTAGAAAGAAAAAATAAAGTAAAGGTGCTATGGTGTCTAAAAAAAAACTGGTTTGAAGTAGAAGTTCAGAGCTCTCCCTGAAGCAGCCATCCAACAGCAAGAGAGAGAAACTGGGAATGAAAAGACGGTCTGTTTTAAACAGATTCCATTGGAAATGTTTGTTCTGATGGGAAACATGACGTTACATAACCTTAAAGATACAGAGCAACTACAAAGTTGCAGGAAACAGAACAAACAGTAAGTGCAGCGTTGCAGAAACTACAATTACACTTGTGCAGGAAGATTTTGGATTGATATGAAAACATTTAAGAACTTGTTTCCGTCGGAGGGAGCCACTGACAGCATCCTTTGGGGAATGAGGTGTATGAAATCCTTTCTTAGAGAATGATGCAGATTAAATAAAGCGACGACACTGGGATGCTGGAGATGCCCTGATCGCGTCACTCGCCACTCGGACCAAGACCGCAGGGCCCACGAGTGATGAGGCGGCGGCCTGAATCAGAGGATCGCCAGGCTGCAAAGGGACTAATGAGGCCTCAGAGGATTCACGGATAAAAAAAAAATGTAAAAAATAGTCCTGTTAAAACTAATCTACGATTACAAAATATTTCAAACTCAATAAACTGAGATTATTCAAATCCCTTGATGTGTAATCGCACCAGAGTGCCACCATGTAATCTCAACTGTCTTGCATTCATCTTCCCCTTTCTCCCCTTCTCTCCCAGACTGCATACAAATAAAGCTTCCGGTGGAGTGGGATGGCGCAAACTTAAGACATCGCTGCTTATTTTGTATCATTAAAATATTAATCGCAGATTAAGCCCCTTAATACCCCACGGATTGCCATTTTAGAAAACAAATACAATAGTTCCCCCACGCTTTTCTTTGCAGGAACCTCCTGGCATCTCAGGAATCAGCCGCATGTTTCAGTGCTGAAAGAAAGACAGGAAAGGATAGAACTGTAATCCCTATCAATGCACTTTAAAAACCACCTTCTTGCTAAAATGTGTGACTAATGGGCACAAATCTGCAGCTTTAGAGGCTGTCAGCGAAGACTGCCGAGGCCGTTGTTCCACCATTCACCGCATAAACGTAATAAACCCTTCCTGTTTGCCATCGCTGGAGTCTTTTTGTCTCTGCTCGCAGCAAACGTACCTTGAGGTCTTGTGTAGGGTTTCTCTTTTCAAGCTGCAGTTTTTCCTTTTCTTTCCTTCCTCCTCCTGCCTGGTCTGTTTGCTGCTTCGTGGTGCCGTAATGACATTAAAACACGAACACTTAAAGGGCTTTTGGTGAGAGCTGCATTGTCTGCTGTGAAGGCTTCCAGAAAGGGGCTTTTATTTTGTCGTGGGATTTAATGCCAGTGTGTGTTACCTGATAACATTAAGGCAGAGCAGGGAAGCAGGAATGTTCCTTGACTGGCAGAGCTTCAAGAATGTTGACCACCAACGGGATTGCAGCTGATGTCGGCCATGTATATTCATGCGCTCACAACCGCCTGATTATAGCTATTACAGAATTACATCCAGGGAGGTGCAATTCATTAGGCCCCATTTCTCTATCTAGCGTCGGCGCGAGGGTAGCCGAAGAGAGACGAGCTACATTTCCTCACCCAAACCAAAAATCCAGGTCAACTTCTGCAATTCTGTAATAAAAAAAAAACCCAAACGTCTCTATGGCTGGAGCTTGACTGCAAAAGTAATCAAATATAATGCCTTTCACATTTATACTCGCATGACTAAAAACAAACTCTCAAAATACATTCAGATTGATTCTTTTTTTTTTCCCCGGCAGGTGAGATTTTTGTGGATCCAAATCGATTTGTGTTGTTGTTGTTTTTTTGTTTTTTGTTTTTTTTGGGGGGAGTTAAATACACTTTGGGAAATGAGGTGAATGAAACCTATAAAATGAAGTTTGCTTCCAGCTGAATTGTTAATTCAGTGCACCCAGAAAAAAAGCCAGTCTTTTTTCTTTTTTTTTTCTCCTCTCCTCCCCTCACTGCCGTATTTGAGGGAGAAATAATGACAGTGTTTCGGCGTTGTTTGATCATCCTTAGCAAATTTGAATGCCAAATTTGTTTTGCAGGTGTTGCTCATGGAATAATTGAGCTGCATAATGTGGCTAAGGTGTTGCTACCATACTACACTTAATACGCATTTTAAGCACCCAAACAGCTCCAGCCGGCGCGGAAGCCTCAAATCAATACAAGTTTAGTTTTTCAGGCAAAAAAAAAATAAATCATTAAAAAAAAAAAAAATCAGTGAACACTTTTTTTAATGTGTAAAGAAAAAATTAATTACAGTGATTACAAACATCAAAATTACAAGAAAATTCATACAAAAACTAACGTTACATTAAAATTATAGTTAAATCAGACTGTTTAATGTGCTGGTGACACAACTGTTCTGACTGTGGATGTATTTGTTTCTTGTACTTTGAGCTAAAGATGTTTTAGTAAAAGCAGGACCATGGTGTGCTTTGGACTGATAAGCAACTTCTCCTTCATTCGAGGTACTTTATTGCACTTTTATCTTTGGCTTAACTGTGGCGCTTCACTTTAATGTTTTTGATTGAATATAAAAGGTTTATAAAAATCCATCTGATCCAACAATCACGTCTGCATTGAGAATATTTTTATCTCTGATTTCACTGCGATGTAGAAACTAGCAATCAGTATGGAAACACACTTCCTGCCTCGCCTGCTACAGTATGTCCCATAATGCACTGCAGCACAACAACGAAGCCAGTCCTGGTGGTCCAGCTTTGACTGGTGTTGTAGTGTAGGTGTTTTTTATAGTTATCATAGTGCACACTAATGACGACCCCTGGATCAGTATGCAGTACATACTTACTACTACACTGTCAGTGCAGTGTGTAGTGCAGGGTTTCCAAACAGGGCATGCTAGGACCTTTTTGTGTATTTGAAATGGTCCAATATCGTGGGGCCTGAATGACATATTGGTGACATGTTTTGGTACAAAAGCTCCCTTTTCAACCACGTGCTCAGGCTCTCGTCAGAGCAGGTGGTTTTAAGGCTACAAGCTTCTTTTAGAGTTGGTCTTATATCTTTATTCCACTTACCTTCTGTCAATTCATTAAAAATCAAATATGAAATCCAGAACTCCCTCGGCACCAGTTTCCTGAGGGTCTACCTTTAATAAAGGCCGCTAGTCCGTACTTTCTCTTCAAAATCCACCACACGAGATGCCGTCTTTAAAAGCTTGCAAGGCCAAGAAGGCTGGAAGGTGGAGTTTAGAAACTACATCAGAGGTTTCAAACGTTCCCATGAGAATGAATGGACTTTTGGACGTATCACAAGTGCTTTCAAGCTCTCGTGATGCGTTCGAAAGTAAAGTGGGCAGTAAAAGCCACCCGTCTCAACCATTAGCATTCGCCTGAAGAAGTCACCTTGTTCTGATACGACCAACATTTTTTTTTGCACCAGTGTTACTAGCTTATTGTAGTTCTTTTTCTCTCTGCTCTCCAAATTATAGTTTTGGTAAGGTATGTGTAAATATTATGATGGAATTACTTGGTCCGGGTGATAACAGTAAAGAGATTAACTGTATTTCAGAATGCGGTCATGTGATACTTATCCGTAAAGCTCAAGCTTGTTGACTTGATCTCCTAGCGACTGAATCTGAGGTCATTTTTTTTTGGTCTTTTTTTTAGTTTGAGGTGAATTTTATCTTTTCAAAATAGCAGAAAGGGTCGATCAGGCCACATGTAGTCACTTCGGTGAATGATGACAGTTCTGTGACTGGCAACACCCAGAGTCGGCCCAACATGATGAATCCCACCCATCTGGCGCACCAGGAATCAAAAGAAGACACCAAGAAGGACTCTCTGACCCGGATTCTGGCTCTCTGGTCGAATGAAGTGGTTTTAACGCAGACCACTGAGGTTTGCTGTGAAAATACGTGCACGCCAAAACCAGTCTGCTCTGCTGTCTTGGGTGCATCACGCTCCTCCTCTCGTCTTTGCTGGCAGAAGCTCTATAAACACAGCCACTGAGCCACGTGCAAACACACACTTATGTGCACGCACACTCAAAACAATGGTTATTACCAGGCACACCTGGGTTCCCGCCTGCGCCATCCTCCTAATATCTTTTAAATCTTCACATAAGGTATGCCTTCCATAGGGCTTACAATGCCATTTGCTCTAATAAATTCTTTTGGCAGCGCTGAGTGCAAGCTGCTAGAGACGCCCCAGGAGGAACACGGAGAGGAGCGGGAATGGGGCGGCAGCCCAAAATATGAGGATAAATAGTGGGGAATCCTCCAGGACCTCAGCCCCGGTAATCAACATTCCTCCAACTGGAAACATTTTCCAATTCTTCATCTTCATTTAGCTTCCTTACCTTGTAATTCTGAACAGCGGGCCGTGATAATTTGCACTGACGCATCACTAAAAAAACATGAATGGCTCAAACCGAACATTTTTTTTCTTCTTCTTCTTCTTTAGGCATAATTAGAGCAAAGGGGAGAGAGAAAGGGAGAGAGGGAAGCAGGGAGGAGGGATAAACAAATGGAATTAATGATGGCCGGTGTTTGTCTAGCGAGGACAGGAAGGAGCACGGCGTCGGGTGCCATGTTAAACACTCCACACGCAGCAGAGTGCTTAATCCGGGCTCCCTCCATCTCAAGCCCCTGCGTGATTACGGTGAACAGTCTCCTCATCGTGAACGCCGTGGAGCGGAGCGCCGCCGCGGCCCCTGTTACCTCTCCAACGAGAGGCTCATTAGGAGCAAGAGAGAGTCAGAGAGACAGAGTGAGAAGGGTGGGGGGGGGGACCAACGCATAAGTGGTGACTAATAGAGGAGCTCCGAGGTATTTATTTCTTATTGTTTCCCTGAAAAGTCATTACGCCACACTGGAGGTTCTTCTTTTCCACTTTCCAGCAGAGCAAGGGCGAACTATATGTGTGTTTACGTGTGTGTGTGTTGGTGTTTTCTTTCCTCATTTCAGCCTCCCGCCTTCCTCCCATGCTTCAAGGAGGAGGCGATGGCTTGAGGCGAGCCTGGATCTCTCCGACACCGACATGCACTCCTATTGTGGCTCTTTGCTGCAGCGGCAGATGAACTGTCACTTGTTCAGTTAAATTATACATCGCCTCTCCTAATTCCCAGCCTGATATTTCTGGCAGAGGGGAGGCGCACGGCGGACAGGCAGCATCTGCTAGGCCCACCGATGAAGGCCAAGGAAGCTTTTTCTTTTTTCCCCTCTCCATCCGTCACCCGCCCTGACAACAGTCGGTTCACCTGATCTCCTGCTGCCCACAGAGCCAGCCGCAAATTAACTTTTTAAAGTTGAAATGCAGATTCTTCGAGGGGAAATCCATCCGTCTTCATTTAAGACAATTTTAAAATACACTTTTTATGTGTTTCTCGGGCAACTTTGACATTTAATAACTCCCTCAACTTTTATTCCAGCTGTCGACTGAGCTCCAGCTCCACCGCTGAAAATATTTTAAAGGTTAAATGGTTTAATAGTAATTACAGTACATTTGGATCTTGCACCATCTGAGCCCAGTTTTATCAGTTCTCAATTGTCTTAATTGTTAGCTCAGCCGCCCACTCAGTAGCTGGGCAAAGACAAAAACCACTAATGGCTCAGCAAAGGAGAAGATGAATAAAATTAAAAGACACCTGCACGCATCTTCTCCTCTATATGAATAGTTTTCTTTGTTAATTTCGGCAGCGAGTCTAGTCATTACAAAGAACACCTACTGTCCCCTAAGCTGCAGTTTAAAGTGTTTAAGCATTTATCAAAACAATAGCCTATTCAATTACACTGATAACAAATGCAAAGTGGTGCATCTGCTTATTCAAACTTAACAAAAATGTTACTTGATGCTAGAAAAATATTTTTTAAAAACTGATATCATGAAACTGATGCCGGATCTTGACCTGAATAAATTATCTTGCGGTACTCGCCTGCATCTCGCTGGCGTTAATCATCATCTGTGTGCAGGTAAATGTTGAGAGGCACCTACCAGTTCAATAATCACTTTGACTTTTTACAGCATCAGAGCCAAAGGTCAAAGGTGTTTCTGCAGATAAACACTTCAGGGAGGATAGGAAATATGTGGAAATGGCATCACATGGCAAAACATGATGGGAAGGGAAAGTCTGTGAACGGCACCTGCATCCTCCGATGCTTGAAAAATTGGACAATTGCAAATGCGGCAAGAATGAAAATGATTACTTGTCATCTTAAGGTGGGTGGATAACTGCACTAAACCTACAAATGATGTTAAAGAGCCCAAAATAATAATAATAAAAAAGATCCTCTGTTTAATAATCCTCACGTACCCGAAGGGTGAAGTGAATCGCAGCGAGATCAGACGTCACTGATCACCGCTGAGGAACTGAAACAGGGAAAAGGAAGAGCCTGAACATGAAACCGGAGTGAGACAAACACATGCAGCCGACAAATTCCAGGCATGTTAAGCAGAATGGATGAGTGGGAAGGCTGGGTGACGGCATGAATAACTTACATGCATGGATTGATTTACTGTTGGTGCTACAGATGGTACAATATTCATTGCTCACTGAAATATGCATTAATAGACTTAAGGATGTCCATTGCATTTTATGCCAATGGAAAGACTGAAGAAATCTTAAACACACTTTAAAAAAAAACAAACAAACAACAAATAAATGCATTTACAAGGTATTCGCTTCATATTTCACTCATTTCAATTTTTGAATGTAACTTTTTACTTCATGGTCCTATAATACGTTGCGTGTTCCAGGCGTATGCAGCGGGATGAGCTGGAGATGTTACGCATCCTTGCAGATCCAGGTAATCCACCCGGATCTCTGGAGGGGCTCTGGAGTCCTGAATCCTTCTAGTAGTTCTGCTGTTCACGAAACACAAAACGCTTACATAAGTTCTTGATTTATTCATTACTTTCCACGTGTTCTTTAAAATTCAAACATACACAAAACTGACTGCCCCCTTTCGGCCTTCTGCTGAAGCTGATAACAACGTTGTGCTGTCAGAGTCAGAACATCCGTCCCACGGACGCGCCTGAACCGGGGACTCGCTCATACCGTGCAACGAGGAAGGGATTGTAGTTTGCAGTTCCTCGACTGACCAGACTTCAAAAGCGGGCCCTCTGTTAAAATGCTCCATTTTGCAGCAGAAATAAATATATTTATAGCCTGGCTGCAAATGTGTTTATAGAAAAAGAAGAAAAAAAAAAACGTTTTTGGTCTCCATAGCTGAATTTCCATGACAACTGTACAAGGGATAATTTTTGTTGTGGTAACACATCTGTGAAAATGGTATAAAGCTACGAATGTGTGTAAAATGTGTGTAAAATTAAAATTAGGGGTGTGGTCTTTTGATTGACAGCGATTAAAGCCAATGGCCAACTGCCATCACGTTTTTTTTAAGCTTTTGTGGCTTGAATGGCCTTTATTAAACGTATCTAGACAGGAAATGGGGGAAAAGAAAGGGGGAAGACACACAGTAAAACGTCACAAGCCGGGACTTGGACCTGGGCTGCCTGAACAAGGACCAGGTCCTCTGCACATGGGATGCCTGCTTAATGTTTCCCCCAACGGTTAGCATTGTCCTATATAAGTATATAAGTCCTCATTTGTTTGAATGAGAAGGCGTGTCCAAACTTTTGGTCTGTACTGTGTAGGGGTGTGACAATATATCGTGCCACGAAATTTCGCGATACAAAAACGTCACGAAACGTGTCGTGGAGGTGACAAACTGTATCGCGATATTGGGTTATTAATATTAATCTATTGTGTTGACTAGAAACGACCACGCCTCGACCCGCGGACCAAAATCTTACTCCGCTCAGAAGAAACTAGTACCGTTTTGCGGCCCCGTTTTGAGCTCTGAACCTTTACTTATGTAAGGCTGGTGTAGAGTTAAGCCTTACCTTATTAAATTAAACCTTTTTAGTAGGATAAACACTGGGGCAACTTCTTCCGAGTTGGAGTGTACTTTATTGTCCGCTCAACAGTGTAGGATTTTAGAACGTCAACACAGCACCTAGTGCCGTACTGTGGCGTATCACTCCGCCCAATCTAAAACATACTAATCACTACAGATAAACTGACAAGTTTAATTATAGTCCCTGATTTACATCAGAATATAAAGAATATATTTATAAAATAATGAACCCTGAATTACCAAAATAACCTTCTTAACAGAAATAAATCTCCTCTTACACTTATAAGGTGAGCATGAATCAATCTTTTTTATGATGTCAAATTGTATGTATTTATTTACTTTTATTTATTTATTTAATTTTAGTTGTTAAATTTCTGGAAAAGAAAAAAGTCAAATCATACATGAGAGAAACTATTCAGTTTGTGGCAAAATATTTGTACTTGTATGAAACTGAAGATTATAATGCAAACCTGACATTTACTTTTAGTTCAGTTTGTGGAAAATGCTTGGCCTGGCTTTCTCTTTAAAACTTAAACAGTTAAAGCATTAAAAACTGTAACAATAAGGCAAACGCACAGTATTGTTTTGTATTTTGTGTCTTTCAAATAAAAGACAATTTTTTCCAGTCATATGTTCCTCATGCAAGGTTGTTAAAAAAATACTCTATAATATCGTATCGTTATCGTTATCGTTATCGTTATCGTGACCTCAATATCGTGTATCGTACCATATCGTGAGATTAGTGTATCGTTACACCCCTAGTACTGTGTGTGTATATATATATATATATATATATATATATATATATATATATATATATATATATATATATATATATACATATATATATATATATATATATATATATATAGGATGGAATAACCAAATCATAGATGGTGTGACAGAGTGGCCTCTGTCTGAGTGTTTATGTTGTTAAGCAATACGGTGATTGTGATTACTGTATGTATGTATGCAGTGTTCTTGTTTATTTGCATCTTGGATTCTCCGTCCCACAGAAGGTGCACATTCTGCTGGGACATGTGATTTTCAGAGATCTTTATTCATCAATACAGGAATTGTTATTTGGAGGCTGCCTTAATTGTCTGGCTGATTAGTTCATGGAAAACATCTGGCTTGGGTTGTAACAATGCTCTGATTTGTCCATTACTTGGCCAGAGGTGGAGTCAGGAGACTTTATAAGGAGAAATGGTTCGGTAAGGAGAGGTTGACTCAGTACCTTTTGATTTAAGCTATGTTGTAATTTGTTGTTAGTTGTTTTGTCTCTAGTTTTCCAGGCCTGGAATACATAGAACTTTTTTTTTCATCTACAAGTCTGCCTCCTGTCACATCTGTCATTTAAAGGTGTTTTCTCTGACAAACAGTCTTTATACAATCCTCATTCAGTAACAGATAGATGGGATCCTAAAGCGGGTCATCCCCATTTTCCCACATTTCTAAGATTTATTTTTTTCTATTTTTATTTTTTAGATTATGCTCCTATGTTCCCACATTTTCTCAAAGGACAGCACTCGCAAATTGCCTGTTCCTGGCTCATAAAAGGTTGAAAAGCACTCATTTAGAGCCCTTTCCAATTTTAAGTGAACTGCATAAATAGTGCAACATTTTCTTTTTCCTTATTTTGATTGTTTGTTCATTAAAAAAAATATATAAATAATTGAATGTGTGCTGTGTCTAAGCTGCATAAACACTGGATTTCCTCTTGTCCCGAGCACGCAGCCTGCCGAGTGTGAAGTCAGCCGAACAGAAATGTGGAAACGCTCCTGAAGAAAGCACTTGCATCGCTTAAAGGAGTTGGATCTCACATCACTAGTGTCTAGCTAACCAAAAAAAAAGGCCAGATCTGGTAGAAAATGAAAGTATATTCAAATGTGAACTTTCTTTTTATCAGTGATCTACGAGACCAGAATAACATTTCAGAGCACAGTGCAGTAAAATGGGAAAAATATTTCAAATAGCAGGAGGTGGCTCTTCATTAAGATGCAGCTGGCTTTTGGAAATGATTTTAAACCTCAAAAGGAATTGTGATGCAGAACTACTGGACACAAGGACAACTTCACAGACATCACTATCCTGCACAGACTTTATTTGTTTTGTTTATTTGTAAGGATCCCCATTAGCTATGCCCTTAAACACAGCTAGTCTCACTGGGGTCCACATTAAAAAACTATATATTTTAAAACATAGTTAAAAACAAGATATAAAGAAAGAAAACAAAATAACACGACAAACCTACATTAAACTCTACCGTACATGTATCTTAAAGCAAAAAAAAACATATATATATATACAACAAAACATAATTTAGGCCATGAAAATCAGATCAAAAATACACCTTACCCTGTCCAGTATGTATATGTATAAGTGTGTGTGCGTGTATGGTACATATATTCCAAGGTGTTTCTTAATTTTTTTTTTGGAATATTGATTTCTGTGTTAATTTAGTCATAGGCAGTAAAGAATTCTATATTCTCTATATTCTATATTCTCTATATTCTACTGCTTCAGAATAATTAGTGTTTGGCTTAGGAGAAGCCAAACACTAGAAGAAGTTTAGCCCTCTGCTCGCCTGCCTCTCCTGAAGTGAATCCCTGCATCCCCGGGTTTGTCACACGACACCTCCTGGTCGAGGCTGAGGCTGCACCGTGCGTTTCCACGTGTGTGTCCACCCATGAACACGCTTGCATGTTGGATGTGTCGTGTGGGCGTGCACATGCAGGACATACCCCTGCTTACGACTCCAACCGTAATCAGTGTCTTCAGTGGCTTAGGGCCTTCTCCTCTCTCCCATGGGGGCCCTCGACCGGAGCCAGAATTCCTCCACGTTTCCGTGTGAATGCGTGTGTGCGACAGTCAGACGAGACAAAAGAGATGCACTTGCCAGCAGCTGTGTGGCGAAGGCGGCAGCATCCCAGCCCACCTCGCGCACCCCATTGGTTGCTCCTTCCAGTCCCAGCCTCCCTGGGTCCAGCTAGGGGACCGGAGCAGCGGTGGCGCCCGCTCAGGGGAGGAAAAGGCCCCTCGGGAGTTTGGAAAGTGAATAAAGGAACGCAAAGGGAAAGAGAGAATAAGCGTTTTTCATGCTTTTTGTGTTTAATGTCATTTCCAAAAATAATGTGGGTCTCAGAAAAACAGAAGGTAAAGATTTATAAGGATTCGTACACATTCGCGTCCTCACGCAGACACACACATGCACGTACGCAGAACGCCAGTTTGGGGCGGGTTGCTGTGAATACCTGATTCTTCCCCCTCTCTTTTTTTTCCCCTCCTCATCTCCCTTTAAAAATCTGCAAATCCATTTGCTAAACAGCTGCACCTCTGTAGTGCACAGATAACAACCTGGGCCAGACTGGCTTTGCAGCAGCGAGTGGAGGCAGATAGGCCCAAATCTCTGGCCCTTTTTTCAAAAATGCTAATGACGGAGGAAACACTTCCCCGGCCAAAAAAGGAAGAAAAAAAAAAGGAAGAGCGAGCGCGAGTGGAGGCTCTTGTAGATCTGTCAATTGCTATTTTGACAGATATTTGCTTGTAAGTGCACACAACACTTGTTCCCTGTGTCTTATCTGGTGCTGTGCAGAACGCTGACCTACATTACATCAAGCACAATATGATGCACAAACATACTCTGTTCAATAGCACGATTTTTTTATGTTGTTGTTTGTTTTTTTTTGTCGCTCCCCCTCTTCTGTTCTTCACCTTAAAAACAGATGGATTCAAATGAAATGGCTGCAAATCCTATGAACAGAAGGTATTCTTTCTCAAATAAAACCTTGTGGCTTAAAGGGAGAATCTTGCAACTATCTCTGGATGTTTGATTGCTCCTCAAAGGCCTGAACAACTGCATTCGGAGGAGGAAAGTAAATACTGAAAAAAAGGAGCACAGCTGCTCATTCACCCCATCTTTAACTTTACCTCTTTTTGCATCCAAACACACTTTCCAACATAACAGCACAGAATGCATACATGGTTTCGGAGGTGTGGTTTGTTTGTCCATGGTGTGTTGTGCTTCCAGCAAGGTCAGCAGTCGGTCAGAGAGCAGCAGCCTCGGGACAACTTTATGTGTCACATGAACAGTTAACAGAGTTAAATAACCTATAACTTTCTAAATGAGTGCAGGTCAAGACAACATTTAGGTTACTTGTCCTGAGAAGATCACTCAACCTCACCTCAATGACTTCAAACAGAAGAGCTTTTAGAGGATGGACCAGACCCATTATAGGACCACTGGGATTTGTAATAAACAACGCATCAAATATGCCAGGAGATTAAGGAACCACACGCAGACTCCACCCAAAACTTTTAATCTCCTGAACCTGAGATTTGATGGAACAACATGGGTTCCGGGTTGGGTTACCCTTGCTAGGGGCCTGGATGGATCATGGGAGTTTGCCCAACCAGTTCACATGTGTTTTTTGGACTTGGAAAAGACATTCAACCATGACTTTCATGGTATCTTGTGGGCGGTGCTTCGGTCGTATGGGGTACTGGGTCCTATTCAGCCCCTTTATGCAAATAGCATAGTTTTGTCTGCAGTGCTAGTAGTAAGTTTTCTTTATTCGACATGGGAGTCGGACTCCACCAAGGCTGTCCCTTGTCACCAATTCTGATCAGAACTTTTATGGACATTTCTAGGTGGGGCAGTACGGTGGCTTGGTGGTTAGCACAGTTCCCTCACAGCAAGAAGGTTCCCGGTTCGACTCCCAGGCCCGGCAGGGGTCTTTCTGTGTGGAGTTTTCATGTTCTCCCCGTGCTTGCGTGGGTTCCCTCCGGGTACTCCAGCTTCCTCCCACAGTCCAAAAACATGCATAGTAGGTTGATTGATGATTCTAAATTGCTCGTGAGTGTGAGTGTGTCTAGTTGTTTATGTGGCCTTGTGATGGACTGGTGACCTGTCCAAGGTGAACCCCTGCCTCTCGCCTGAAAATTGGCTGGGATGGGCTCCAGCAGACCCCCGTGACCCTGCAAAGATGGATGGATGGATTTCTAGGTGGAGCCAAGGAGTGGAGAGGGTCTTGTTTGGTGACAATATAATTTGATCTCTGCTTTATGCAGATGATGTGGTCTTGTTGGCTCTACCAAGCCCTGCTCTTCCGCTTTCCTTGGAGGGGTGCACAGCAGACTGTGAAAGGGTGGGCATGAGAATCAGAACCTAGAAATCTGAGACTATAGTTGTCACTTGGTAAAAGGTGGAACGCCATCTTGGGAGTAAGGTGCTGCCTCCAGTGGAGGAGTTTAAATATCTCCGGCTATTGGTCCTGAGTGAGGGGAAAAATGGAGATGAAAGGAGATTGACAGGCTGCTAGGGGCGGCATCTGTAGTGATCCAGGTTCTGTCTGGTCTGTCTGGTGCCTTCTGGTCAGTCTGTCATGGTGAAGAGAGAGCTGAGCCAAAAGGCTTTTTGTGTGCTAGTCAATCTACAAGTTTCTTCCTTAGGTTGGCTTGACTCTTCTTTAGAGAAAAAGTGAGAAGTTCAGTGAGAAGTTCAGTCATCCAGGTGGGATTCGGAGTAGAGTTACTACTTGCTCTTCCACATTGAGAGTATCCAGTTGACGTGGTTGGGACATATGGTGAGGATGCCCCCCTGGATGCCTCCCTCGGGAGGTATTTCAGGGATATCCAGCCAGGATGAGGGCCCAGGGACAGACCAAGGATACACTGGAGGGATTGTCTCTCTGCGGGCCAGGGATCCCTTCTAAATTACCCCAGAGGAGCTGGAAGACGTGACCAGGGAGAGGGAGGTCTTGGCCTCTTTACTTAAGCTGCTGTCCCCATGACCTGGCTAAGTGGTAGTTAATGGATGGAAGGACACTTTATCTGTTCATAGTGACCATAAAGTGACCATAGGGCGGGGGCTATGCTCAGAGGTGATTTCAAGATAGCCATGTACGTTCATGTTGCTGGACAAATACGGAATTAGTATTTGTGATGGTGGTGAGGTGCACTTTGGATGTGTGAAGTAGCAAAAATAGACAATGTGTCCCACATCCTCCCACTGCACACTCAATCGAGACTTTTTTTTTTTACATTTTGAATCCTTAAGTTATTAAGTAAAAAAATAAGTTTTCTCATTACAGTTTTTTAAGAATTGAAAACGAAAGAAAGAAAAATGTAAATTTCCAGATAGCCCATGTTTGTCATGCTAATTTGGCGCGTCGCCTGTCCTCTTTACATTATTGTAACTGACAAGGCGACCCTGCTCTGATGTAAATATGTTAGCAGAACCCAGTTGGGATTTATTGACAACAATATGATGAGGTCCCAGAGTGGCATGCTAAGATAAATCAGCACCTTTAGAGGAAACATAATATGCAACCGGAGCTCCCCATACTAAGTGTTACAGTTTTGTTATTTAGTTCCTGTTTTATTTTAAAACCTGTGTCTTTGTTTCAGTTTTGTCTTGACTTCCCTTGTTCACGGCTGCACCTGTGTCTCGTCAACCCTTCTAGGTATATCTTGTCTTGTCTTTCACTTGCTCCCTACTGGTCTGTACTGTTTCCTTCCTTCATGTGTCACGTCAGGTTCCTTTGGATTTTTGTCATGTTCATTTTTCTGGATTTTGAATCCTGCGCAGCAGCGTTTTTGGTTTTGTTTAAATTATTAAATCACTGTTTTTGTTGGAACTTTTGCTTCCTGGTCTCCTGCATCTGGGTCCTATTTACCACATCCTTGACACTAAGAGCCGATGATGCCATAAATCGGCACCTTACCGGAACCATAATATGCAACTGGCTACTATAATGACAGACTGCGGCATTGCAAGAAACAAAACTCAGGTCAACAAACAAGTAGAACATTAAGAAGACGTCTATGTGGTCAACCACCACAACAACAGGAGTAGCAGAGGTCATTTATCGATTTGTACACAGTTGGGTGGAAAGTCACTCCACAAATCCCGTTGCTATTCAGGGTAGCATGAGTTGAACTGAACTGAATCATAAAGGGGCTGAATGAGGTTATGATCTGATTTAATTAGACTGTATTCAAATGGACTGGAATTAAAATGTATTTTTGATGAAAAATGGCCAAAGATTACTTTTGTTGGGAACTGCCGGTACACAAGTTATCAAACTGAACTCAACTGCAAAGTTTACTGAGATATGAAGTTAGGTAGTGGGCTCTCAATGAATGTGAATTAGTGCTCTGAATCAATTATAACTGATTTTATTTGCATCAGACAAACATGAGATGAGAAATGTGTATTTTATCCTAGTGTATTCTTTTTGAAGGAAAAGAAGCATCTGCCCATTAGACAAAAATAATATACACAACACAGAGTGACTGACATTACTACTAATTTACTATCTGTAAGATGAACTTATGAATGTTTTAAACTCTCGTGACAGATAACATTGTGAACAACTTATCCTCCATAACCAGCTATTACCTCCCATCAGCTGAAGTCCTAGTCCTCCGTGAGATAATTGCAGGTTTTCTTTTCACTATAATTATCAGTTCATTTGATTGTATTTTGATATATTAAAATGTATAGCTCTCCCCTCCCACCGCCCATAAGTCTGTATGTCTGTAGGTAGCTTTATGGTAACTACCCTTCAGGATCTGACCCCAGGTTATGTTGACTGGCAGCTGTGTGAAGAGGCAGCACGGATAGCATATTTGCAGCTGCAAGGCCACAAGAAATGTGCATGTTTACATGTACATCAGTTTTTACACTGGCAAGTGTGTTTTTGAACGTATAAATGTATATGGTACATATTTTTATTTCTAATATTAAAAAAAAAAGATTGTGTAGGTAATGACTGTTGGAAAGGAAACAGTAAATGACTCACATCTTAACCCTTATATAGGTTTCACAAAACAAATTACAATGTTTTTCATTCACCTATTTACAATGTCACTCATACATCACTTCATATCTACATTGCAGTAGCTATGGCATTCTTTCTTTTCTTCTGTTTCTTTGGAATCACACGTAATTAAACTCATTATTAATAGCTGAATGTGTACGTTTGTGTCTATGCATGACAGTGAGCTGCATGTCTGCAAAGTTTATGTGTTTCCCTCGTTGTTGCTGCTGATATTAGCTTTGCGTTTGTCTGTAAGCTTTAGGCCATGTGAGCCATTGGTTTCTGAAGAGTGGTTTTGAAACCTCATTTTCTTGGCTAAGCGACTGCCAATCAATCAGATAAAAAATAAATGTAATATTTCATATAAATTCTCATGATGTGGTACAAAAGAAATGTACCCCCCGCCAAGTTGTCATGCGTGTGAAATCAAACTATTGAGACCAGAATGTTTTTTTGAACCAGGCTGTAAATATGTTTATCTCTTGGACTCTCTTTTGGAGCCAGTCTCCAGCAGTCAGTCAAGGAGCTGCAACAACCAGATCCATAAGACTCAACTTGGAAGTTAGATGGTCCACCCTTCCTATCTCAGTACGGCACCAAACCTTTGGTACAGGGCTTGGTTATCTCCCTTCAACTACAGCAATCTTCTCCTTGCCAGCCTACCAGCATGAAACCCTTATAAATGTTCCATAGTTTGGGGGCACATGTAGTTCTTAATGAATCCAAAAAGGGTCATGTCACACCGCTACCCAGTGAGCTCTGCATGTGTAAAGTTCAAGTTATTAATCCTCTCATAGAGTATTTGTTTGCCTGATCTGCTTCTATCTGCTTTAATTCCACATTAATTGTTTTATACTGTTTCATACCTAATCAATCACGGTGTTACTTGCAGGAATGTCGCCTGGCATTGACATGTCTCCATGCAAGACAAGACCAGTCCAGGCAGTTCTTGCGGCCAGTTCCCAGGTGGTGGAAATGAGCTAGCAACATCCACTGTATAGGAGCAGGGTTGCTCTTTTTTACCTACAAGAATCTCTTTTTAAGGCCCCGTTTACACGGAGCAAAAACTGTGGCGTTTTCATGCATTTTGGCCATTTGTTTACACGAAAACGAAGCTCAAAGTCACCAAAAACGATCATTTCTGAAAACTCCGGCCAAAGTGGAGATTTTCAAAAACTCAGTTTTCACGTTTGCTTGTAAACGGAGAGAAACGGAGATTTAGGCTTCAGAACGTCACATTATGCAACAGAAACGTCACCAGCATCATTTGTGCGACCTGTGTTTACAATTTGTTTGGCCACCGTCAATATTTTCTTGTATTTTACCTGTTTTATATTCTAAAGTCACACTTAAAAGTAACTCCACTTCTCTGTCACTCCAAACGAAAGACTCTCGTTCCGTTTTGGAAGTAACTGGCAGTCAAGGCTGATTTATGGTTCCGCGTTACACCAACGCAGAGCCTACGGCGTAGGGTACGCAGCGACGCGCACCGTACGCAGGCTACGCCGTCGATTTAACGCGGAACCATATTATTCAGGCTTCACAGGTGTCATTTGTTGAGGTTTTTCTCCAGGATTCAGATTGGCTAGCATTACTTTATGCTTCTCGTTACACTGCCCCCTGCAGGTTTGGATGCTCATAGCACCTTAACAGCATATTTATGCGGGTTCGTGTAAACGAGGATATTTTTCAAAACGTAGAGGGGGAAATATCAGTTTTTGTAAATACCCGGCTATGTGTAAACGTGGCCTAAGACACATCTCCTCCAAACATTTGATTATTCCCTAAAGATCCTAAATGTGATATGTCCAAACACTTTCTCATTTCCTACTCATCACATGGGGATTCTTGGTCTGGAATCTTTTGAATCCCTTTTGAGCCACAAGCAACTGCACTTGTCTGTACCTGTCCAGGTGTATTTTTACATATTGGCCACATGACAGTCCACTAAAGGAGAGGGAACCTGACAGCTTTGGCATCAGTGTTTCTTCCTTCTTCCTTCTTTTCATTCATTTTTTTCTACCGTTATATGATTAAGGATTTCAAGTATTTGGTTCCGTTTATGGATTTACAGTCTTTAGACAGTTATGTGTTTAAATACACAAATTTATCAAATATAGCTCATGCTGCAATTTTAGCACTAGCATATCAATCAGTCCACAAGATCAAGAAACAGCACACCAAAACCAGGATACTGTAGGGGGATTCTCCTGGGGAATGACGACCAGCATAAAAGGGCTCTGAGCTCTGAGGAGGAACAGCTTATTGGGGACCTGAAACAGGATTTGAAAAACATGTTGACATCCGAGGTCTGACCCTTGGTCTGTAACCAACTCTGGTGTTTCAGCATCACCTGGGTGTATCGCCATGGTTACCTACTGGCATGATGTGACTTCTCCCAGTCTCCCTCTGTAACCCTGGGACCAGTTAAGCACAGTGATCAGAAAGGATCACTCTTAGTAACCTGAATCTGTTGATAAGCCTGTAGTCAGCATGGTCCCTGATGACACGCTTCCTCTGAACTCTTCTATTGGCAATATCTTCTAGTTCGGGAGTCGGCAACCCGCGGCTCCAGAGCCGCATGCGGCTCTTTAGCGCCACCCTAGTGGATCCCTGCAGCTTTTTCAAAAATGTTTGACCTTTTTATTTCCTTTTTTTCTTCCTTTTTTCTCTCTCTTTTTTTCTTCTTTTTTCCTTTTTTTCTCTTTTTTTCTTCCTTTTTCCTTTCCTTTTTAATCTCGACATTTCAACTTTTTTCTCGACATTTCGACTTTTTTCTCAAGATTTTACTTCAACATTAATCTCAACATTTCCACTTTTTTCTCTATTTCGACTATTTCCTCGACATTTTGACTTTTTTCTCAACATTTCGACTTTTTTCTCGACATTTTGACTTTTTTCTCAACATTTTGCCTTTCGCCATTTGCCTTCATTCTAATACAAGACTTTTCATTTTTTGCGGCTCCAGACATATTTGTTTTTTGTGTTTTTGGTCCAATATGGCTCTTTCAACATTTTGGGTTGCCGACCCCTGTTCTAGTTGAACCAAAGCTGCCTTTATAACGCACGACTTCCTACTGTTATTTATAGGGACTTCATGTAATTATCTAACCTTGTTGATTTCAGAAACTTATTTAATGCTCATGTGACTTGTTCTTTTATTGATATGATCATCCGACACTGTTTCACTTCATGAACGTGATTGAACAATGATGTGTTTTAACATCTTCACGCGACACAAACAGACAACACATATCAGTTTACTTTGGATTTTGATAGTGGCAATCATTGTAGCACAATATAGGCATAAAATATGTTGGAAAATTATGTTATATGTGGTTTTGTTTTGTTGTAAATCGTGCTCGAACGCGTGAAGAAATTGTTTTTTGAAATCCCTCCTGACTTTAGGGAATTTAGGGGAACATATTAAGGTGTATTACTTTACAGATGGGCTCTCAGGTGACAGTTGCGCGGTGGTACCCGCAAATACATGCAGAGTTGATTTCAGCACATTCCAGTGTGTGTTGAACATGGCATACACAACTTTTTTGTGCATACGGTACGTGAGGCCCGGGAACCCTAACACTCCCTGTTCAGTTCAGGTTTTAGTAAAGGGATCAATCCATGCAAAATTACAGACTTTTTCTCTTTAAAGGGAAATAAATAACACACATATGGACAGTGAGAGGCTCTATTAACTACTCTGCCTCTCTCATGGAGTCCGAAAAGATGTGATTTGTCTTTTAAAATGCCTGAAACTGATAAGCATCCAAATGAGAGAGATATTTGGAAATAAGGCAATTTTTCTTCCATAATTTACTGATTCACCATATGGGGTGCAGCTTTTTATACTCAAAATTGGATCAAATTATTTCTGTATGTTCATATTCATATCCTCATCCATCTTTTAAAAAGTTATGAGTGTCTTTTTTATTTGGCATTTTACAGCCTGGATGACAGAAAAAAAAGTGATATTTCCAATAAATCTACTTACTGGTATGAATTGTCTTTGTGTTTTTCTTTATTTGGTACAAAGAGCATTTAAAAGAACCAGTGTTATAAAGCGTCATAAAGAAACAAAACCTGAAACGTTCTCACTCTGCTTCAGGAATAAACTACAACTGAATTGCAATTTAACAGGAACACGGCTGTAAATTGTCAGACATATTTGTGGTTTCATGACGTGCAGTGACACTGATAAGTTATTCATTTACACATTCCCATCATCTGAATTTTCTCTTTCATCCTGTTTTGACTGCATCATCTGAGTTGTTTTCAGCTTCCTATAAATATGAGATGCTTAGATTAGTTTAGGATTATGGTTAGTTGTTTGTTGGTGGAAATATACAGCTCCAGATCCGCGATGGTGGATGGTCATCTGATGCCAGTGCCACATTCTTAATTTGTGGATTTATTCACTTTTGTAAAACCTGGGTTGATACACAAAGCTGCAACCATCGTTGCAACAATGTTCAGAGTGGTAGTTGAGCTCTATGCCCTGGATATGATGACCCTACATCTTATACGTCCACTGAAACCAGTCTGATTGTTGAATTTATTATCAACATTACTCAAGGACATGCGTCACAATAAACATTATAACTTCTACATTTCGTTAAAGGACACTAAAATGGAGGCACAATTTAAAGAAAATAAAAGACTATTTGTTTGAAAATAGCTTGTTTGCTTGAAATAAGGCTGATTTATGACTCTATGAAGCAACTATGCACTTACCTTATGTATAGCACCTCTGTTGTTGGGGTTTATGATTGTCCTTTATCGTCTTTGCTGCTCTCTGATTACTTCACCGAACACTAGGTGGCGGTGTGGATTATTTTCTGCAGCACTGTTGTTGGCTGTTTACTTCCTATTTGTAGCTCAGACCTAGCGACGATGCAAATAAAGCATCTTATGTGAGTTGGAGCTGATAAATGCTGAGCCTCAGTCATTTTTACTGACAGTGCAGCAAGTGAAAGCTTTATAAAAATGACATTGTGGCAATCTTTCTCTCCCCCTGACTTGAAAACAATGAAGAGGAGTTGGCAGCGGATATCCTTAAATTGAATGCTACCACATGGAGCAGTCACATTTCTTGGTCTCCGCAGCGATGCAACATTTTCACAGAGGTGCACGTCAGGGTACAGCACAGGGTATGCAGTGTTGCCAACTCCTCAGTAAGGAAAGTAGCTATTGGCTGTCCCAAAAGTTGCTAGAAGTCGCTAAATGACGTCATCGCCTAATTTGCATGATTGGCAATTTGCATATAACTGTAATGGACGCTGTAGGAGAGAGGAATAACGTCGTGGGAGAGACAAAAGTGAGTAAAAAACACCCTAAATATGTTTAGAACTACAAATGTACAAAAATAATTTCAACATTAACAACATTTAATGATTTTAATGCTTTGTCTAGATTCACATTACACACATCAGTTATGTCCTGTATTGTTAAATGTTATAACAGCAAATTTAATCAAAAGATTGTTATGTAGGGTGAAATTGCTAGCTCTACAACCAACCCTCCTCCTTTATCCGGGCTTGGGACCGGCAAAGTGACCCAAAGCAAAAAGAAACGTTTACATTTACATCCCGCTCTGCAAGCCAGCGGCGGCTTTGCGCAGGCGCATTTAATTTGCAGTCTGGACGTGGAGTGGTGAGGATCTCCTCTCTGCTCTGCTCTGCCCACCAGATAAGTCTTCAATAACACCAGAAAAAGTCGCTAGATTTGTTGCTAGACGCTTTTTTGAAAAAACGTCGCTATAGGGGTCTGAAAAGTTGCTAAATCTAGCGACAAAGTCGCTAAGTTGGCAACACTAAGGGTATGGGCCAAGATTTCAGATGAAGTTGAGGTAGCGGGTCAGTAGAGATTGGGGTATAGGGAATTCAGCGATATACAAAAAAGTCAAGATTCGTCAGTATCACAGGCAAAACGACTTAATGTGTTAAGTAAAGTGTCCATGTATCAGAGTTTTAGAGTATTTGACAATCTAAAGTCAATGCAGCCTCCAGTATATCATTATTCTCAGTAAGCTCCCACCTTAAAATGGCCAGCAAACATTCAGCCTATGTGGCACCAAAATTGTTTTGGTATCCATTGCTACCAAAAAAAAAGAGTGGCTAGCTGATAGGATCTCATTTTCTTGGGTCAGATTTTTACACAACTCACCAGTTTCCTCTGTTTCTTAACCATATAGCTAGTTAAGAACGTGGCCATTGTGAATGATAGGCCAGTGCGCAGGCTGAATAAACCTCAAGTCACTCAATCTGATCCAAAAACCCTGGATGTGAATGGCCAAACAGACTATATTTCAAAACAGCAGTTCTTTAACTGCGCCAGCATGTTGGTTACATCCATCTTTCATATTTCTATGGGCTGCAACCAAGTTTCCTAGGAGAACCAGAAACAGAGTCAAACCAGAAAAAGTTACAGAGCCTAGTAATAAGAGAGAAAAAAATGTATTATAGGTTGCAATTGGTTTATAATTGGTTTTCAAAATTAATTATGTTTAATCACAGAAGAGTAAACCATTAATTTGAGCACGAGGAGAATAGGAGCTATATTTACACTGTCGTTTTGCATTATATCAGAAATTGAGCATCATACTTACTATATAACACAAGAAAAGACAATGGCATATAAATATGACATAGACGAAGGCAGAAAACTAGAATTAACACAGTGGCTTCTTCCAGGTGGAGCTGCTTGATGAAGAACATTGTTGCTTGTTTTCTCCTTACCGAGGTATAGGCTACTTGTAGAGATATAATTATTGCCAGATAGTGGGCGGACCGCTTTTGGTTGCAATCGCCAACTTGACCACTAGATTGTCGATAATGGTAATTGCAAAAAGTTACACAAAAGTGAAAGGAGCTCAAAATTTGGGTTGATATACTACACAGGCAGCTTAAAACTAAACATCTAACCCAGTAGGTAACCCAGGTAACCCAGCCTAACCCGGTGGAAGAAATGCACAACCACACAGTCTTCCCACTCTACACAACCAGACCACCAACTACAAGGAAAAGTCTTCCTGAAGTCTGTTTTTTAAGTTTTCTCTGGTACCTGCCTCATAACTAAAAAGCAATTAAAACTGGATTATTTGTAACAGCCACCTGGACAGATTGCAGCTTTGTGAATATTTTCATCCAAAAGCTCCAGCTTGCACGTGAAAAATATCTTTTTAATATGTGGATCTTATTCTGAAGTATATGTATATATGAATAAGGCTTATCACAAAGTCCACAAAAGATCATAAAAAGCGCGGTGTTGGCCTCATTTGGTACAATAGGCCTTAATGCTGCATTTGAGCGAGGCTGTCGCCACATGCAGCCCAAAGAAAGCAGACAAGACAGAGTAAACAGTTTTTTCCTGTGAACAGCTCGATGCCAATCAGCGATTAATGAGGCGATGCTGGATCCACCGGCTGAGAGAAGTTAAACTGAGCTGAATTAAGGAGCAATATCATCCCTCATGCAGGTGCTCGCCGAACGAATAACTGCTTTAATTACTGTTATTCAATCATTTGCTTTCCCCCCCTCCCCTCGCCGCATCCAAATACCGCTCTGGTATTATCCCTTTTTCTTGTCAATTTACAAATGCCTATCACAGACATCCTACCTACATGTTTTGCTCGTGGCACTAAAGCATATGTGACCCCCACAGAAAGGAAGAAAAAAGCAGCAGCTTCGAGTCTTAAAGTGCATATTGTAAAAGAGAAAAAAAAAACAGCTCAACAGCAAGATGCAGTTTGCAGAGTCCCTCTGTTTGAATGGGTCCTTATCTCGGTTTACATACTCGGGGTGGAGAGGTTTGTGGGAGCCTTTGATGGGAAACATCTGTGTGTGATATGGGGGCTCTTCAGGGATGGGGGAGGAAAAAGTGGGCGTCTTCACACCTGCTTTGGTACACTGCTTCACAATGCTTATTATTTCTGCTGGAGGTGGCTCACGTTGTTTATTCCGCCACATACTGTCATGATGAGCAGCGTCTGCGGTGACAGTTTGGCACTTGTTCGACTTCAATGGTATGTGTACTGAGTAATGACCGGGTTTGATTCTGTCGGCTTCTCCAAGAAGCGTTTCAAACTTGCAATTGTTTTTATTTTTGAAAATTGACATGCAATAATGAGATGATTTAAACAAGGTTTGATACCAAACCTTTTGTCCGACCACAGCGAAGCTTTCTAAGATGAAACACTTCTATCATGAGTCGTCCATGATTATCAAAGTGGCAAGGTTTGCAGCTTGACGCTCACAAATGGGGCTAAAAGGAAAATATTGTAATCCTGAATTGTCTTTATACCCATCTATTAGATTACACGGAAATGCCGTACCCTTTCATTGTTTATGATAGAAGCACAAACCCATATTCAGGGTTTTACCCATATTTATGTTTTTTAGGAAGGATAGCCCTTAAACCAGCTGTGAATCTTTGCTACGCAATAAACCTCTCCGGTGAATCCTAGTAAGTCCCGGCTTTTGATAGCAGGAAGTCTTTTTTTGTTTTTTTTTGTTCGAACTCATTAAAGGTAAAGAAGGAAGCTAAAACATTATAACCTGACTCTTGATCACGACAGTTCAATATTAGAGAGATGGAACAATGACGTCTGAGGTATAAAAAAAAACTACAACCCCAGATGGTCATATCTACAGACCATTGTAACTTCTTTTGAAGAAGCAATAATACATTAATAAATTGTATTTTTTGGCCCCTGAAAAGATATGTTGGATGTCTGTATTGTTTGTGGTCCTAGTTTCCTTTATTGACAGAGTGGAGACAGGAAATAGGGCTGGAGACAGAGTAGGGGAAGACATCCAGGTGTTATTAGTTCTGGGGCTTGAACCTGGGCTGCCTGCATGAGGACTGGAGCACCAAATTATTGACCCGCGCTAAACAGCACCCAGTACTGGAGTTGAGGGGGGATGAGGGGGGATGGCATCCCCCCTGAAATAAAAACGGTCAAAATCATCCCCCCTGTAAAACTGCCATTCCCTCTTTCCATCCCTTATGTCATTTCATCAATGAATGTGGTTTTACTATTTCAACATTTAGAGTCATCACCAGAAAAATAACACCAGAAAAATAACTTATTTGACAATTCTCACCTTTTTCAAGTAAATTTTCACTTGAAATAAGTAGGAAAATCTGCCAGTGGGACAAGATTTATCTTCTTATTAAAAGCAAAACAATGTTCCACTGGCAGATTTTTCTACTTGAAACAGGTGAAAATTGTTGTTTTTTCAAGTGATGAGTCTTGTTTTAAGTGTAATGAGATTTTTTTTACTAAAATTAGACATTTTAACTAGAAATAAGACAAATATTCTTGTTAAGATTTTGAGTTTTTGCAGTGATCCATTTTACCTATCCTGTGAAGGACAGAGTCATATTGATAAGTTCAGAAAACTGTTTTTTATTTTTGTGTTTTGATGTATTAGATGTAAGCCCAGTGGATATTTAAAGCTTACAGAAGGCTGCATTTAACTGCTGCTATGTCATTCCTGCAGTATTTCTGCAGGTGTTTTGGTCACTGCTATTATTTGTAATATATTATATTATTTGTAATCAGAACAAATTATCTGTCCCCAAATGATAAAATCCACCACCCCCCCTGATTTTTTTTTTACAACTCGAGTACTGACAGCACCCCATATATCTGGGTGTTTAACCAGAGCCCCCTGTACAGGAGGCACACATCATTTAAGAATAGGCTGGTCTGTAAAGGGTTAAAGTGATTACCAAATCCCAAACGTAGACATCACACATCCTTCTCCTTTTGTTTTGGTAAACGTGAGTCTGAAAATATCTGTTTTGTGATTGGAACTGTGATTTAAAGTGATTTCATATTAGGAGCACTCGGGTGTTTTGGGGTGGAGCGTCTGACTTCGCCCCCTTGAACTTTAGTTTCACTCTTTGTCTTTTGGCTAAACTCTTTTGGTAGTTTTCAGAGTTCTATAAAGATGTTTGTGCTAAATACCAGACAAAACAAGACAATGCAGTGCAGCAGCATTGAATGGTGCAGTGAAGGTTGAAAAGGGAGTTTTTATACTGTATCTCTGTGGTATTTTGACCAAAACAACAATATTTCATGAAGACGCTTCAAAACCCTTTAATCTGACAGCCTCATAGCTCAACCTCCTTCTCAAGGCCCCGTGGGATTAAATCGGATTTTATGATTTTTATTCAATTTTGCTCTTTCTATTCTTTGCACTACATCATTTCTACACATGAATCAAGTCCAAGAATTTCCTACAGAGAGAAAAATGAACAGTGATAGCATTTTATTGGGTTAAGAAACATATTTGGTAACAATAGTGGACATGCGTAGATAAAGAAAATTAAATATGAAAATGATGTCACAAAAGTGAGATTATTTTCCAATAAGACTCAAACATATTGGAGCATACTGTATGCTGTTCAGGAAATTAATTACCAAATGTTCAGCAGTTCTTCTTTATTTGGGTGCCAAGAGTAGTTTTTGCAACCAATAAAATGCTTTTTTGTGTTTAAAAATTGATGCAAAGTGGTGTTCAGTGTTTGATCAGGCTTTTATGGGGGAAGCTCCTCTAACTTCCGCCTTCTGCTTTTACAGCAAACCTTTAAATATGCAGATGCGTATAATATAGTGCTACCCATTACAACAGGACCTGGAGAGTACAGTTTCTACTGCTGCTATTATTTTCTTATCTTTTAAAGAAAAACAAACAAACAGCAAGCGATCAAAGCTAATCACAGATGCACAAATATCTCCTTGGATATCCAAATCTGCTGTTACACAGCTGTGTTGAATGTGGAAAAAAATCTGTTTTTAATACAAACAGTAAAAGAAAAAAACATAAAGATAAATATGGTCATTTTTTAAAAACATTTGACTAAATATATTGTTTTGAGCTGTTTGGTTCATGGTTCTCTCAAAAAGCAAAGACAACTTTTTGAGAGAAACAAAACCAAACCAGATGTGTTGCACATACTCCCTGTACGATCACCATTCTTTTAGTTTTCCTCGAGGTTTAACCTCACCGCCCTCATCAACACTCTTTCTTTACAATCCCAGCAGGAAGACAGTTGCTACCAGAAGGCCCTGACAGACCAAACACACACGACTTGCTCATTTCCAGATGGAGTCCATATTAATTTCATTTTGTTGCATGTGTGAGACTTTTGCCACGGCTACTTTACAAGGTGAGGTCATCACTTTGTTGTGTTTACAGTTTCATCCACTGCTCCCAGGTGGCCAGACAGCTATTAATACTGCTTTTAAGAAAATGAACAGGACAGTTGCAAGAACCATTATTAAAACAAGTCACCAATCATTATTGTCAACAATCAGCCATAACATTACAACTGAGTGTCTAAAAGTGAACATAACACATATGGGGTTGTCTGGTGATGTTTGGCACTGGGACTTTCAGCTTTATTTATATAGCGCCAAATCACAAGTGATGTCATCTCAGGTCACTTCAAAAAATAGTTCTCATTCAAAACTAGTCCAAATAATATTAAGCCAATCAAATAATATTTATTATTGCTTTGCTAAGGAAACCAACAGATTGCATCAGACCTTTTCTTTGACTCAAACCCTCATCCTGAGCAAGCACCAGGCGACTGTGGAAAGAAAAAACATCTGGCAGAATGGGACTCAGGAAGGGCGGCCACTTGCTTCGGCCGCTTGGAAGTTTAGAGGACAGGAAAGAGGAGAGAACAAGGACAAAAGATCAGGAACGCTTGCTGGGGAGAAGGAACACAGGTTAATAACAACCTCAGTAGTGTCATTAATAGATATGGAGGGGAAGAGAACCGAGTGAGGAGAGGTGCATCATGGGAGGTTCCCCAACAGTCCAGGGCTACAGCAGCGTAACTAAGGGATGTTTCAGGTACCTGAGCCACCCCCAAGTATACACTTTATCTAAAAGGAAGGTTTTAAGCTTAATCTTAAAGGTAGAGACGGTGTCTTCTTCCCAAACACAGACTGTCAGCTGGTTCCAGAGGGGTGGGGCCTGGTAACCGATGGTAACCGATGGTAACTCTAGGAACCACAAGTGAACCTGCAGTCTGAGAGCAAAAAACTGGGCTTGGAACTATAAGGTCTTTAAAGGAGCATGAGGCAGGATTGAGGCAGGATTTATGAAATAAATGCGTATACGTTTTAAGTTTTCTAGTAATAATGTCAGATGAAGCGTTACAAACCAAAAAGAATGAGCCCTCTAGTGTATCTCTCCGTTGCCTTGAACAGGCTGTGTGCTGCAAAATGTGCTGCAATTCTGGGCCGGAATTTCCCGCGCTGTCCTGCGGATGTGACGTCACATGATGCTGCATGCACGTTCTCCCCGTTCTCCCGTGCCGGCTTCGCTGTTGGCTGCAGTACCCCCGACGACTGTCGTGGCGGAGGGTGGCGCTAGAGAGTCTCATTTCTTAAAAGGAGCCTCATGCTCCTTTAAGAATATCTTATGATGTTGCCTGGTCTTAAGAGCTTTATATGTGAGGAGAAGAATGGTGTTGAAGTAACAAAGGCATGGATCCATTTACCTCTGTCAGCCTCGGACAGAAATGTTCCTAGTTTTTGGAATGTTATGAAGGTGAAAAATGCAGTCCTAGAAACGCGTTTACCTCTGGTCAAAAATCACTCCCAGGTTCTTAGCTGTGGAACGAGAGGCCAAGGAAATGGCATCTCGAGTAACTGCACAGCTAAACAATATGTCCCTGAAGCGTCCACGTCCAAACACAACAAAAACAACAACAAAGTTTTGATCATCCGGGTCTTTGCCTTCATGTAGTTAAACCTTCAGCTTTCAGACTCGCCAGGTTTCTAGCCGTTATTGGCATTTATGCTTTTCTGTTGTTGTTTTTTGTTCTGTAATTACATTGGGAAACACCAGGTGGCAGAGCAGGGTATTTTCTGCAGCACTTTAACTTGCAATGTTGAGGTGAAGAAGATGAAAAATGCCATCCAGTGACAGTCTGTACAATCTGTACGACCAGATGCATAGTAACGTTTGTAGATGGGTGCATTAATGGCGTATATTTCCGCTATGGTGTACATACAGTTGGTTTTATACTCCCACTTAAAGGAGTATGAGGCTCCTTTTAAGAAATGAGACGCTATAGCGCCACCCTTCGCCACGACGGCCGTCGGGGGTACTGCAGCCAACAGCGAAGCCGGCACGGGAGAACGGGGAGAACGTGCATGACGTCACATCCGCAGGACAGCACGGGAAATTCGGGCCCAGAATTGCAGCACATTTTGCAGCACACAGCCTGTTCAAGGCAATGGAGAGATACACTAGAGGGCTCATTCTTTTTGGTTTGGAACGCTTCATCTGACATTATTACTAGAAAACTTAAAATGTATACGAATTTCTTTTCATAAATCCTGCCTCAATCCTGCCTCATGCTCCTTTAATTCAGAAAATTGAAAGTTGACCAACAGTCCAATTTTTTACTATTTTTGTGAGTAAATGTTTTGTTCAGGCAGCATAAGGAGAAGGTCATTGGTTTGAATGTGGTGGCACTGGTGTTTTGTGGCCCGTTTCGATTTATTGCGGCTGATTTACAAATGCTATTAATCTAAGAAGTAAAGAAATCTGAACTTTCTAGACAAGAAAAGCCAAATTCAGTTCCTCAAGGTCTGCTGCCCTACATGTTCCTGATGTTTCCTTTATTTAGCACACGTGAATCAAGCAATTGATAAACGTGTGCAGAATTTTATATTCAAGCTGATGATACATGCCCGTTTAAATCAGGAACGTAGATGCAGGGAAATGTCTAAAACATATAGGTCAGCGCCTTTCAGGGACTAGAACTGGGGAACCCTGATCTAAACAGAAACTCATAGGTTTTGCCTCATAAATGTTTGCAGAGGGCTTTTTTCCCCTCGTGTTTACTCACATCCAGCAGCACTGAGAATTATGCCCTTCATGTTTACATCCACAACATCCTGATTCACAATCAGATGCAAGTATTACTGATGGCAACATCATGAATTTAAATCTCTCGTAGCTGGCGTTTAGCATAATAAAAAGGGTTTGTGAAGTCTAGTTCTCTGAGTTGACCTTTTCATGTGAAGACAGATGTACTGTGGCCTGTATTCACTGGGGAGGGCAGGGGAGGGCCGGCGCAGCCGCACCACAATAGCTCTGTAGGATTTGAGTGGATTGACACAAAACAAACGAGGTGATTTTCCTCAGAGTCAGAGGAGGGATCTATCTCTGCGGAGCTGCGCACTGACAAGTGCCGGTCCCCGGGGACGACAAATAGAGATGTAACCGCTCCGGAGGGAAACCAGAAGCTTCCCTCTTTTCATGTTACCAAGCTTAACGCACAAATAAGCAGGCGGGAGGAATCTGTGGATGCCACGGAGCTTTTATGGGATAAATATGAGCAGAGCATAACTTAAGAGACAGCAGTGTCATGCTTTTTTTAGCTGTGAACAGTGTTCTGTTTCTAAATATACATATATATGTGGAGTAAGAGCTCTCTGTTACACATGAACAGTACTGATTCTTTTTTCCTTTAGTGGGTCACCTTTAAGGGAATGATGTTTCTCTTGGGCTTTTGAGTTTATTTGAGTCTTGCTCGGTTCCCATGTTTTCCTTGGTTGTATATTGTTAGCGGTTTCATTGCTAATGGCGCTCTTTTGCTGTTGTATTCCTTTTTTGTGTGTTTTGCTTGACTTGCTGTTTCACGTTGAAAGCGTGGGGTTCTTGTTTGACCTCCCTTGTTACCGTCACTCCCGATTTTTGACACCTGTGTCTCTCAGAACCCGTGTCTACATGTTGTGCTGCTGGTGATGCCTTCCCTGTTGTGCTTCTGTCATGCTTCAAAAATAAGTGAAAGGAATAAGATAGAAATAAGAAGACATTTTTCACAACCAAATTGTTAAAATCGCTTGCATTTAAAATAATGCAGTCGATATACACTCGGGGTGCGCTCATAGGTTGATTATTAGATTCATTACGATGTAACGCGCAATGACTCAATAACAATTCATAAATGTTCAGTAGTGGCACGGAAATAATTCTGGAGGGGGTAACTGTTAGGCGGAGTTGGTCAGCTGACCTAAAAGCCCTAGAACAGGGGTCGGCAACCCACGGCTCTAGAGCCGCATGCGGCTCTTTAGCGCCACCCTAGTGGCTCCTGGAGCTTTTTCAAAAATGTTTGACCTTTTTTTCCTTTTTTTCTCCTTTTTTTTCTTCTTTTTTCCTCTTTTTTTTCTTACTTTTTCCTTTCATTTTTAATCTCGACATTTCGACTTCTTGAAATTTTGACTTTTTTCTCAACATTTCGACTTTTTTCTTGACATTTCGACTTTTTTCTCGAGATTGTACTTTAACATTATTCTCAAAATTTTGACTTTTTTCTCGACATTTCAACTTTTTCTCGACATTTCAACTTTTTTCTTGACATTTCGACTTTTTTCTCGAAGTGCACAATGAAAAAAAAAACTTCTTTCAGTTATAACTAATATAGATACATGCAGTATGTGTTGCCTTCATTCTGAGGCTGATACAAGACTTTTCATTTTTGCGGCTCCAGACATATTTGTTTTTTGTGTTTTTGGTCCAATATGGCTCTTTCAACATTTTGGGTTGCCGACCCCTGCCCTAGAAGGTCTATGGACATTTAAAAGACCTGAGGTGTAAGAAGGTGCAAGACCGTGTAAAGATTTAAAAACGAATAGAAGAATTTAAAAATGTATCCTATAATGGCAGTGAGCCAATGATGAGCTGGAAGCGTAGGTGTAATATGGTCCCGCCTTCGCATTCTGGTTAGGGCGGGAGCTGCAGCGTTTTGAACGAGCTGCAGACGGGACAGGGAGGAACAGTCAATGCATACAGTGCTTTGCAGCAACCTAGGTGGGATGAAACAAAGGCGTGTATAACTTTCTCAAAGTTTTAGAAAGATAAAAAGGGTTTAACCTCAACTGTTCATTTGTTTCTCAATTTTAAAGTTAGAGTCCAAAAAGGTTTTTGGCAGTATCTTTGACATGTGGCTCCAGGGGTCCTAGATCTACATACGAGTCACAGGCAGCACTGGGACGAAAAACTAGGACTGTTTTATTTTCATTGAAGTTTAAGAAGTTAAAGCCATCCAGGCTTGGATGTCCTCGAGACAGTCTAGTAAACTTTTAAAAGAGTTGGAGTCGTTGTGTTTTTAATGGCATGTAAATTTGCGTGTCATCAGCATAGCAGTGAAATGAGATGTTATATAAGAATAGATCCCAGGGGATCAAGGAAGGATTACCAAAACTTCCCCGCAACTCTGAGAGCGCGAGACCAATCTTTTTTCGATGCATGTTGACCAGCTCCTTTTTTTCTTACACAAGAAGCTGAAAGTTTACAATTCTGAGGCTGATGACAACGATGACGGGTTGCTGCACATTTGGCTCCACGCTGCGTACATGCCATAGCATGATTTAATGCATTAGGTTCTTTTATCCATCCACTATTCACTTCAAAACCCCAATTCCACAAGTATTATGCAAGCCACTATTGCAGAACATTGTTTTAAAGTTTCGTTGACTGTGGATAGAAAAACCTTTAGTTTGTTGTGGTATTTATGCTGCTCCTTGAGGATTTATTCATCATTATTGGAAAAGCTAGCTGTTGCTTTTGATGCAGCAAATCTTGTGCAAGTAATTCGTAATCTTTATATGTTGGATTATTTGGTGGTTTGGCAGAAATAAAAGATAATGGAGATATATTTGTTTAATTACTTAAATAGATACTGACAAATATACCTGTGATGAAGTAGTCACAAGAAACAAAATGCATTGAAAATTGTGATAATCCTTTGTACCATCATATTTGTTGAATAATCAAATCGTAGTACTCTGAATCTTAATCAAATTGTAAGGTGCACAACTTTAATATAGTCACTGGCCACTTTATTAGGTACACGTGATAAACAGCCCAACAACACATCCTCCATCTCCTCATATGAGCCCAGGACGTCTACGTAAGTTTTCATGTTCATGTGCTTTTTTTTTGTTATTGGACTCCTCTATTAAGTGTTGCAATGTCAATTTCAAACAATTACTGTTCTTTGAAATATGACCATGTTACTATTTTAAATTCTGACCAACAAATAGACAACAAATATTTTATTTTCATGTTTTTTGGTACTTTCTCACATGCAGCTGTTGCCTGGCCAGCTACATCTATTCACTTCTCTGTTGTCATATTCCAATTTACAGTAATTTCCACGGGTACAGAATGTACCAGGTCGATTGCAGTGGTACAGGGGGCAAGCTTTTTGCAATAACTCATACAGAAGTAATTAAAAATGGCCAAGATGGCTGCAAAACTATCATGCACTGATGTTCCTACTCCAATGCACAACATTTTTAGATGTGACTTTGCTCGGTTCGGTCCCAGCTTCCAAAGCTCCTCTTTACATTAAGTTACCTCTAAGTATTCAACACACATTTAATTTAGATTAAAAAAAAAGAGAGAAATCAGTTATGTCTTTGCTTGTTAAGGATGTAAAGCCATTCTATGCTGCAGCACCACTTTGTGCTTCGAGCTGATAAGAGGTGTGTTTTCAGGTAAAATCTTGCCAAGAGCGGCTTGAAGCATCTTTGAATTCAACATCTGATTGACACATTTTGGATCCACAGTTTTGTTTTCTCATCAGCTGGCACCGGCGTGGCCCGCGCTGCCGTCTCCAATCGTGTGGCTCGTCTCACCGAGAGCCCGAGGGGTTTCTTTTCTGGCCCGCCGCCCGACGGCGTAACCTCCCAGGTGGGCCGGGGGACCCGCCCAGATTCTTGACCTTGGCATCCCAGCATCTCTGGGCAAACAAAGCCCTCTGACTCCTGCATCCCCCAGGAGAGGCCGTCTCCCCGGCTCTGTGTCCCCTGCTTTCACATGAAACAAATTACTTCCTGTAGCTGATGAGTCTGAGGAACACACGCCTGCTGTATGATTTTCTCGTGCGATCCAAAGACAGTCAGACAATGGCGAACTCTTGTTGTTGTTGTCATTGCATCTTCTCTCTTGGCAGCGTTCGCATCTTCAATTTTTTTTTTTCCTCTTTTCATTATTGTCTTTTTATCTATTGTTTATGGTCGGTTTTGCAAATGGATGTTTATTGTTCTCTTTAATGAAAAATTGAAAAGAAAGTACTTTGTTTTGTAACTTTTCTTGTGATGATGAGCTGTTTCCGTGAAACACAATTTCAAATGTACAATAAAGAATTATGCTCTTGAATTTTCCTCCAATCATAAATGTTTTTTCAGACGGTGTCATCTTTTGTTTAATGCTTGGCTGCATGATTTGATGGCAGCTATTTTCATTTTCAAAGTCTAGTTTCTTTGCCAACATCGCCGGCGCTGGAAAACTTTTATCGAATGCAGAGGTCGTTTCATAACCAATTAAAGTCTGTCAAGTCGAAAGTGGACTTTTTTTGAAGGACAAAATTTGTCAGGTGAAACTTTTTTCCTACAACTGTCTTTTGATTACGGCACTTCACTGTGGACTAATCTCTGTTAGCATATGAAATGTCATCTTTAATATCCATCCAGAGTTGAATTCATCTTCCTCCGGGATCTTCTATTTACAGTTTTGTAGCGATCGTGGCTCGTTAGATTTATGCTAATTTGATACACACCAAGAATTTAACCTCACTGCAGTACTCAGACATGTCCACGTAGTTGTTGTGTTATTTTTTTTGGCTTATCCACATCTCTCTTAATGTCCCATCACAACATTTCAGTTGGGTTGAGGTCGGGAATTTTGACAAAAAGAGCTCAAAACATTTAATCTTTTATTCTGAATCTGTTGTAGATTTGCTGGTGTACTCCAGATGTTGTTGCACAAGCCAGTTTCGCCTCATACTTACCTCTGGAGCACCTCTGGTGAACGGAGGAGTTTGTGGCCGGCTCAGAGACGTGGCTGTGATCTCCTCTGACCCTCCTCCATGAACCCTCCACCGCCATGCTTGACGGTGAGTGTGAGAGGTTTCTGCTGAAATGCTTTTAGGTTTTTGCCAAATAGGGTTCTGGGCAATAAAAAGGCCATACAACTGCAGTCTGGTCACATCATTCTGACATCGTTTGATTAGTTCAGATAGTTTGGGGTTTTTTTCAGTCGTCGTTTCATGTTCTTGTTAGACAGAATAAGCTTTCTCTTGGTAAACCTAACAAACATCGTTATTGTGCAGTCTTGTAATTGTACTGGTATAAACTTTAATGAATTCAGCATAGCGTGTTGAATTTCAAATGGTTTGGGAATGGCTTTATAAACCTTTCCACTCTATGGTAGAAAGTGTTGATTTTCTGCTTATGTCTTTGCCTGTTGGCATTGTGTTAACACACACCTGCTGACTGATTCATCAAGGGCCACTGATAACTGCAGCCGCTTTTCTTACATCTTATTAAAGCAGCAAGGGATACTTAGTATTGCCCACATGTTCTTTATTTCAGCTAAATAAATAATGCATTATTTATTTCATTTTATAATTATTTTATTATTATGTTTTTTCCATAATTGGAAAAAAAAAAAGCCATTTGATTTTAAAAATGGATCACTAACTTGTACACATGACAATAAATAATCACTATAGGAAATAAATACATGAGTTTTCCTTTTTAAAACCGACAAATTTGACTGAAACAGCTGACTTTGCATCAAGTAAACTTGTTTTCCGTTTATAGCTTCCTCCTAAACCCAGAAAATCTGTTGGCAGGCAGCAAGTTAGGAACCTACAGTAACTGGATGAGTGATCGAGTCTCTCGGGGACAATAACTAATAAGCACTCCAACTGGCTTTCCCAAAGCTGAGACACAAAAGAGCTAAGTATTTAAGGTCATTCAGCAGAGATAAATCTGCACAGACCGCGACTGAGAGACGCACTTTGCGCGCTCACTTTTCAGGAAATTTTGTGCAAAACTACGAGCTTCAGTCCAGCTCCACAGAAGCAGCTTCAGGGAGGCAGCTGTGGGGTTTTATCTACTGGTGAAAGTGCAGATTAAAGCTTTTGTTCTTTGCTTTCTAGCTCAGTGGTCCGGGGACCTTTTCTATTCACTTTTTATCAGATATTTCACTTATCAAACGGCGCGCGAGCTCCCCCGATTTCGTGCTCTTTTACAGTTTGAAGCCAACTCAAGCAGGCCCCCACAAAAATTAGAAATAAATGTGCGCGTCAGTGCTCACATTTCAGTGTTGTGTCACCGAGGAGATGCAGATAAAGACACAATAGGACGGGAACTTCTTTGTCTGTGTGTGTGGAGACGAGCCCGGCCTGAGTTTTGCCACTTCTCAGCGGGACAGTGCAGGATTGAGTCCCAGCTACGCACTTTTCAGCTTTTTGCGCATCATTTAATGACGTAAAAACGACTTAAATGATAATCCCGGACAACATTAAGGTCATATGTTCGGCAGATTACAATGACGGTAAGCAGGTTCGGCTGAGGATGTCATTTATCTCTCAGTAAAGAGACTGCTTAGTGATCGCACACAGAAGGACTCGGCGTGTCATTCATGCGTCATTTCATAAAGACAGGCTTAATATTTCACCAATTATAAGATGCGTGTTTCCTCTCAAACACGGGCAGGTCGTTTATACATTAAGATGGATCAGTGCGTGTTTCATCACATGAACTCTGAACATCTCCTTCCTTTGGCTCTTAAAATGTGCCTGCGACTACAGAACGCACGTTTTTGAAATCTGCTTTTGACTTTTATGTGTCCAGCAGAATGATCCGTAATCACCGCGATTCTTCGCTTTCTCCATCCAGAACCGTCTTCATGTTTAAAATCCAGATGCTTGCTATTAGAAAACTCACCGAGCTGAGATTCCAGTTGTCCTCAGATGCCACATTACATAAATATCACGGAGATCAGAATGTGAAACAGCAGCTGTGAAGAGTTAGGGTATACACCGCAATCTGTGGATGAACCTCTTGGCAGGAGTCCTCACGCACTTCTGATCAGTCTCGGAGAGCCATCACATGAGAAGAGAAAAGCAGAGGACGGGAAAGTGCTGAATAATCTGGATTCAAACTATTGTTTCGTGCCACCTTTGTCACCGTGAGAGGGGCGGCATGTTTTGTGTTTGTGCATTTATCAGAAAACACTTGACTGAGTTCAGTCTCACACAGCTGCAAACAGGCCTGAGGATTCATATCTAGTAAAAATATCATCATAATCTGGACTTTGTTGGAGATTCTCACAAGTGTGTGTGAAATGTTGATATTTCCGAGGTAGTAGTTTACGTTCAGCAGTACACACGATGGGAAACGGGTTCGACTGTCCTGATCCCTCACCTGATCACCTGCCTGCTACTCCCACCCAGAGGTGTCAAGTAACAAAGTACAAATACTTCGTTACCTTACTAAAGTAGAAATTTTGGTTATCTATACTTCACTGGAGTAATTATTTTTCAGACGACTTTTTACTTTTACTCCTTACATTTTCACACAATTATCTGTACTTTTTACTCCTTACATTTTAAAAACAGCGTTGTTACTCTATTTCATTTCGGCCTTTAAATAAAAACTATCCAGTTAAATTGCTCCATCCGGATAGAGTGAATTTGGTTGTGGTTGTTTCAGATGTTTTTGTCCAGTTTTGTTCTTACATCCGTTCCCTCAGATTCCTGCAAACTAAATTTGGATGTACATTCCAATAAAGGTTAGGATAAATGATAACATGCCTCTGAAGTTTGACTTTTTGCACCATTACAATACTTATAGGCAACTAGTCATCATATCTCCTGCTCTCTGAAACACATGTTAATGCTCAATAGTACACATATATGCTTCTTTAATATATTTGCATTATACTAAGATGCATTCATTTTCAATGGCTTTTGTCCTTAATGACTTTTTTCCCCCTTACATTACTTTTACTTTTATACTTTAAGTAGTATGAAACCAGTACTTTTATACTTTTACTTGAGTAAAAAACTTGAGTTGATACTTCAACTTCTACAGGAGTATTTTTAAACTCTAGTATCTATACTTCTACCTGAGTAATGAATGTGAATACTTTTGACACCTCTGCTCCCACCTCATCAGTGCAGCCAGCGTCACCTCCCCAGATATAAACCCACTCCTTCCACTCAGTCTTAGCCTGATTGTCATAGCTCCATGAAAAGCCTTCTAGCAGTTTTCTCTGGATTGTGTTGTTGGTTGGGTGCGACTCTGCTTGTTCCGGACTACTCTGCCTGCTCGTCGCTTGTCTGGTTCCTGATTTCTCGGATTTTCTGCCTGAAGGTTTCCGCGTCAAAGAAAGACTGAATTTTTTTTTAAAACCATGTTCAGCTTTGGCTAATAAATTAACCTGTTCCACCGGCCTCGATCTGGGTTATTCTTGGGTTCAACCTCACGCCCATCACAAGTTTACTGGAGGAACAATAAACACTGCAATCAGCCGTTAGTGAAGAGTCAATCCAATCTGTTGGGTTCTGTGATGAAAAACATATTTCCGCTCAGTTTGGACCAGGATTGCATCTGTGCCGTTTCGGGTTTAGCCGTCTTACACGGCTCCAAAGGCCTTGTTCAGAGGACATCGCGGTATTTCATCTAAAGAGCATCCAGCTCTGTCCTGGTGAGTCTGTCGCTCCTGCATCGGAGCCTCAGACCCACGTTTGGCCCTTTTTCACACAAAAGATAATTAAAAATTCATATCGCCAAGGTTTATTTAAAAGCGATGTTATACTATTTCAGATATAGCAGTATCCTATGGTTAAAATTTGTTCATACAGAGGTATTTTTTTCACAACAGGTTCCTTAGCCAGGTCTCTTTATGAATCGTTAAATCTTGGAACAACCTGTAACTCTTCGTGGAAAGCTACAAGAAGAAACAGGAAGTGAGGGCGACATTAAAGGCGCTGTCGTCCTGCTTCACTAGTTTGGGTGTAAAGTTGTCCGATATGTAAACTTGTTTTTGCCCATTTTGTCAACTGTTGACTTTTGCCCTTGATGTCTAATATATACAATACTGCAAAGAAATTTCATAATTTATTTCATTTGAAGTATTTGATATT
This sequence comes from Cololabis saira, assembly GCF_033807715.1. Classification (NCBI taxonomy): domain Eukaryota; kingdom Metazoa; phylum Chordata; class Actinopteri; order Beloniformes; family Belonidae; genus Cololabis; species Cololabis saira. Next base: position 39,163,109 of record NC_084589.1, on the reverse strand, counting down.
TTTACAATCAGTTTTCTAATATTGTTGTATCTCTGTATATAAATACATTGGGTCATTTTATTTTTATTTTTTGTTGGTCTCATAAAGTTTTGTATGAAATATCCCACATGAGGCATAAAGGGGTTAAACTTGTCTGTGTGTTTCTACTGAAGGTTACTACCTTACTACTACTGAAGAAGGTTCCAAGTTAAAGTGAATCTATTTGATTAGCTTTTTCCCACTGTTATCTGTTACTGTGTCTTAAGAAGTATCTGAGTACTTGTCAGCCAGGTCCTCACTTTTTTTTTCGTTCAGTTTTCTGTGTTTAAAGATGTTAAGAGTTTGGGATATTGCTTTTTCACACTTTGACCGCAACAAAGCAAAAACTACATATCAGAGGAAAGCGTGTTTGTTTGTAGGGACATAACCAGTCGTGGACATTACAACTTAACGTTTTGCTGCATCTGCGGTATATTTCTACGGAAGAGTATTAGGGCCAGGCAGGAGAAAAAATATTAGAGGGGAAGATTTTTTTTTATTGTGCACTTCGAGAAAAAGGTTGAAATGTCGAGAAAAAAGTCGAAATGTCGAGAATAATGTTGAAATACAATTTAAAGAATAAAGTCAAAATTTCAACATTATTCACGAAATTTTGAATTTTTTCTCGACATTTTCGACTTTTTTCTCCTCAACATTTCGACTTTTTTCTCGAAGTTGTGCTTCAACATTAATCTCGACATTTCGACTTTTTTCTCCTCAACATTTCGACTTTTTTCTCGAAATTGTGCTTCAACATTAATCTCGACATTTCGACTTTTTTCTCATCATTTCGACTTTTTTCTCAACATTTCGATTTTTTTCTCCTCAACATTTCGACTTTTTTCTCGAAATTGTGCTTCAACATTAATCTCGACATTTCGACTTTTTTCTCATCATTTCGACTTTTTTCTCAACATTTCGACTTTTTTCTCGAAATTGTATTTCAACATTAATCTCGACATTTCGACTTTTTTCTCGAAGTGCACAATAAAAAAAAAATCTTCACCTCTCAAATATTTTTTCTCCTGCATGGCCTTAATACTCTTCCGTAGATTTCCCCAACTGCTGCTGCTGCAAACTAAACGTGTAGATGTTTGAGTATATTTGCCCCTCCTTCATCCAACTATCAAAAGCAACAAGTCTGCTGTTGCTTGCTGTAGTCCTGGACCACACACGAACAGTCGGGAGCTACTTCAGAAGAAAAAAAAAGACCGACCAGATCAGCTGATCAAATCTGCACTCCAGAGTACTTTAATGCATCAAAAAAACCTTGGTTTGTGCAAGAATTGGAAAATAAGCACACACGCACGCACGCGCGCACGCACGCACGCACGCACGCACGCACGCACGCACGCACGCACGCACACACACACACACACACACACACACACACACACACACACACACACACACACACACACACACACACACACACACACAACCTTAATAACTGAGAGTTTAAAGGAGGAATCAAACAATTTGAAGCAATGGGGAATTCACATCATCCCATTCTCTTGCAGCCTGTGTGCTGCAGCCTAATGGGCTGATGGGAAGAGGCATTCTCAAGTATCAGCGTCAGCGCTGTAATGGGTCTATAGGAGGACAGGAATGAGCCAGGACCACTGCATGCCGGAGGCCCAGCAGTCCTCCTCATTCTCCGGTGCAGTGTTGCACAAACCTGCTGAGAGAACTGCGTCATTACGACCCTCACAAACATGCGGAGACAGGGGCTCCTCACTTAGCCCAACGATCACTTAGCCACGGAGCTGCGAGGAGACGCCGAAGCCCGCGGAGAGCAGGAGGTGTTTGTGGAGTTATTCAAACATTTACAGAGCCAATAACTCCTCTAAATCTGCCAGGATGTTTCATATTTACACGTGATGCTCCGAACCCTCACACACACACAAACAGTAACATAGCAGCGAAAAAATAAAAATTAGCGCTCAATGACATAATGACATCCTCTTTGCATCTCAGCTGGTGTCGGCTTTAGACATGAACATGGAGGGTTGAAGATGGGACTTTATTAGACATAATTGTGCAGATGATAAAAAAAATGTTCTGCTGGCATCATTAAGAAAAGTGCAAACATCCAAAACTGACAAAAAAGCCTTTTAAAAGGTGTGAACCCACAAGCATATGTGTATATACTGTATGTACTGTATGTGGAAACGCGTGTATCTATACATGGATGAGCAGAAAAAAGTACATGTGTATAGGCTATGTATGATTTAATGTGACTATAAATATCTATAGAATAAGATTGTATACGGGTGAATATAAATAAACATTGTATATAATGTCTGCTTTTACATATAGATGAATACAGGGACTCAGGGTGATTAATACTCGGGTTTACCACAATTTATATTTATAAAATTCTTACTATTAACTTGTGCAACCTTTTAAATATGTCAAGTTTTTTATTTTCTTTCATATTTTATAACGAAGGTCCAACTGTAAAAAATAGTATTGAGTTCAAGGGGTAGGCGTTCACGCGTTTTTTACTTCTTCCTACTCCTTTTTCGAGCGTGACACATTTCTATTAGATTCATTAATTCTCGTTTACTTTGTTTACGATTCACGGTACATTTATTATTATGTGATTATTATTTCTATTTTTTATGTTATTGATTTATTATTCTGCTGTTTTATTTTAATTTTTTGTGCTTATGTTCGAAATAAAACATATCAATCAATTTAAAATAAATGTACTTCACCTGCTTGCACCACAATCAAATCTCTGTCTTTTTTTTAACCGATAAGCAAAAAGGGTAAACAAAATGAAATAACATGCACCACTGAATAGTTCAAGATAACAGACCTACAGGACATGACTTACCACAAAATATACTTTGAACCTGTTACAAATTTTATATCGTACATGATAATTATTCATCCGGAATATGTTGAAGAGCACCATGAACAAGAATAATGTTTAAAAACCTTAAACAGCTGATGCCTTTCCCCCTCCGTCCAGCTTTTGTAGAGGTCGCCAGAGCGGACCGTCGTACTCTGCCTTGGTTTTACACGAGAGGCCCTTTCTGAGACAATCCAGGGCAAATGGGGCAATGTGGGGATCGATCTGGCAACCTTCAACAGGAGGGCAACTGACTTTGAAGGGCTAACTAGTTTCAACCAAGACCTTCACACCTTGTCTCATCGTAAAATGTGAAGCAGGCAACAGGAACTACTGGTTTATATTCATAATGGACATTGGTGTAGAAATCATTTCATGCTGAAAGGGCTTGACATGCAATTGTGACATGAAGGACACAAGCTAACCTGGGGATTCAAATTTAAGGCAAATAATTGTGTTTTTTTAACACCAGAATTTTAATGCCTGAATCTAACTGGTGGCCTAGATCAGTGGTTCCCAACCTTTTTTCCATGGAGCCCCCCCTACTTGTGTCTAAGACCAGCCGGGCCCCCCGACCCGTACGTACTAGCACTAAAATAGTCTTTAATTGGAAAAATGAACATAATTATGTTTTTTTGATACATTTCTCTTTGGTTTACCCTGTACTTTGTTTTTCTTACCTTCCTTTTGTGTCACCAATGTATAAAATACACACAAATAACTGCAAGGATATACAAATATTTCTGAAAAATGTCTCTTTTAATATGAGAGCAACATTTTTTTTACATTTTTCCTTTAACAACCTGTCGGAGTAGTAGAATGATTAAATTTTGAATAATGATATAATAATACGTTTTAAAGTTTTTATCCTGATAAATAACTTAGTATTTTAAAATGACCAAAATATATATATATATATATATATATATATATATATATATATATATATATATTTCGAAAAGCAGCTGGTACATTTCAGTTTAAAATAATATCTTGAGATTGTTTTTCAGTTAGTTATGACATAAGTGGTTCAGTTAGATCAGGTTTAAATATTTTTACTATTTTATGAAATACAATTATTATTGTATGTAGAAGAGCTGACGAGACTATATGACAAATTCAGTAATATTCTTGTAATGACATCAAATAAAAAGCTGCTAAATGTAAACGCTGAACCAAACCTACAGATACTAACTTATCTCGGCTCTTTAGAGGTTTTTAGATCTTTGGTTTGTTTTCAGGCTTTCACTCAAACAATATGTCTGAATGTCAATCTTCTTTCAATCCACCTTCGTAAAACACACGTGGTGGGAGCACAGTGTGTTTTTATATATATTTTTTTGCTAATTCAAACAGTGTTGGACAAAAAAAAAACGAGTTTCTTTGAAGCCACTTTGAGGCCTTGTCTCCGATAATATCAGCAGAGGAATAAATGATGTTTATGGGCTTTAGAAATATCCGCATAATACAGTCTCAGTCAGAACTACTGACACCTCTGATTTCATGTATTTCTAGTCATTTGTATGAACAAAAGGGGGCTTGGAGAATAATGCAGTTGTCATAGGATAAGAAACCAGCTAGAAACAGGGAAATGAGACAAACAGCTGCAGATCATGAATGCATTCACATATTTGATCAAATTACAATCCCCAGTTAACCTTGCATCCATGTTTTTGGGCTGTAAGGGAACGTTGGAGAACCCACAGAGCCACAGTACAGGGAGAACATGCGACTCCTCACAGAAGAAGGGCTGCAGCCTGTCCTCACCGTCATTGGGCAAGAGATGACTGGAGATCAGACTGGCAGTCCATGACAGTTAGAAAATTAGACAATCATACACACGCACACTTTCAGGATCAATGAAGATTTACCAATCAACCTACGATGTATCTTGACTGTGAGAGGAAGCCACAGTACACAGAGAAAACATACTGCTGTAAAATCTCAGTTATTCAAATCACTGCAATCCTGGTGAGCTTTAAAAGAAGGTCATCCGACTTATTTCTTCTTTTTTTTTTGTCTGCATATATATTAATGGTTAATACCAAGTTGGTAAAAACCTAAGGCATATATATGCATTTTTAATATATCATATATTTATTTTATTAATAATAAATATGTGTATATATATATATATATATATATATATATATATATATATATATATATATATATATATATATATATATATATATATATATATATATATATTTATTTATTTTTAAATGTGAAGGGGATTAGGGGGGGGGGGTCGGAAAACAGGGAAACACACAACTGGCACACAAGCCTTAGCCACAAGACTAGGCTACTGCGATTGATTATCTGTCCCCCAAAACTGTGGAGTGAGCATGTAGGTGAGTGAGCAGGTGTGTATGTCTGTTTAACTGTGTGTGTGTAAAGTCAAAACAAGGCTCTACCTGAACTGTAACTATAGTGGAGGAGGGAGGGTGCAGCCCTGCCCCCCCAGACACCAGCCACCCCACAGAGGGCCAGAAGAGGGCGGGAGGAAACCCCCCGCCAGCAAGGCCCGCCCCCTCACAGTGAAGGGGACGGGCCGCTCAATTTATTTTGTAAATTGAGCGGCTTTATTCGTGATGCCAAATATTCCATACTGGGGCAGCAGATTGGGGGAATATCGTGGCATTCCCAAGAGAGCTGAGAAATATTATTTCATTATGGTGTCATGGGTCTGCCCCAGGGCCTCGGCTGGTTACATCAGAAATGAGGACGGATTGACCGATTTGATTGGAATCAATCTAAGATAGCAGTCGTTAGCACCACAGCTTAGCATCATTGAATGTAAAACAACAGAAGAAAACGCTTTAGGTCACGTTGGTTTCTGAAGAGCTGTTTTTAAGCCCTTTTTTCTTTGAAAGGGCAGTATCATGTTACTCGAGAAACTGATTGGAAGACACCTCCCGTATGTCAATCAAAGTTAGCTTTGCTTATTAGCTCCTTAAGCCGATCCCCGATGAAATATCCGCAGAGCTGCCATCAGACATTTACAGCGGACCGTTTACCATGTTTACTTGAAATTTAAAAATAACATTTGCTTTTAGCCAACGCTGGGTGGTTGCTTTGCTAAGCAGAGTCACATGATGCTTACGGATGAGGAGGCTATAACATTGGTTGAGCCGACTGTCAATCAATTATATTAAAAATAAAAGTAAGGCTTTATGAAAATTCTCCTGGTGCAAAAACATTCACCCCATCAGAGTGTTGTTTTGTTTTTTTACTTGTAAATATGTTAATCTTTGCTCTAAAGTTGGACATTTTAACATAGGAGTCAATAGAGATTGACTCGCTTTGCAGCCAGCCTCTAGTGGTCAGTCGAGGAACTGCAACGAATCTTAGTTCTGCATGAGACTCAATGCGAACGTAAGATGGTTCGTGCTTGGTTAGCATGAGCTAAGCCAAGTTTAAATGGTTAAAATGAACTAAAGTGTGGTTTTCCAGCCAGCTTCCAGGCCTGCTCCCTACGCCTGTTTGCAACGGGATGCTTCATAAAACCTATGGACGATGTCACAGGGGGTCTGTCCACCTCTTATACTATAGTCTCTGGTTGTACCGAGCTTCAGCTCATGAACTAATCCACATGATATTCGTGGGTAGGGACACGTACTGTGGACCTTTGAGAGCCAAAGAAGTGCGACTAGACCGTGGTGCTGCTTTAAACATAAGAATACTTTTCACATCTGTTTCATGATACTGGTTTCAAGAAGGATGATTAAATCCAGAGGTTCAAATGAACACCTGCTAAACTAAAACATATTTGTTAGTAATGTAACCTGGCTGAAGAAAAAACAGCTAAATATTATTATTATTATTTTTTTTTTTAATATTAGATAGTGTAGTGCTTTTTATTAGAAAATTTGGACACTTGAGTGCCAAAAAATAGTTGCATCCCTAGAATGTAAATGTACAAAGAGCAGATCTTTGTCTTCTTCAGTCTATGTTGAAATACTTTCACTGGTTTTGAGGAAATCGGCTGTCAAGCAGCAGTATCTGATTTATGTAAATCAACCCTGCGCCTTTAATCACTCTGTTTGGCGCAGGCGGCTGAGCAGGAAGTTTGACCACTGCATCAACAAACAGTCACCAACGGCTGGGTAGTTTCATCCACTGGAAGAGATCACAGCGGCGGAAAAGCAAAAACATCCATTGAGTCCTGCATCCTTTTTTATAACGATGCCGTCTCCCAACATGGCGACTGTGAGGCTGTGAGAAGCAGAATAAAAAAACATCTATTAGGGTAGTAATTGCTGCACGATTAGCAGACGTGCTGTTTGGCATGGCTTTAGGTTTTTCAGCAGAGTTTGGAAGAAATACACCTACTGGAGCCTCCTGATACAATAGAGCTGCCTGGGTGGCCATACATCCTGCATGTCTTACTCCCTTTCCCCCTCTCTTTTCCTCTTTCTCCACCCACCCCTGCGGTTCTCTCCCTCTATCAATCCTTCCCCCTCCTCTGGCTGTCTGGACTGGGACCAGCTGGCTTCATTAGAGGCCTCCTCCATTCCACATTGCCTGGTTTTGTCTGTTGCACATTTTTCGACTGTTTTATCTTAAGCGCTGTCCATCCCTGGACCCTCATACATATTTTCTTGGCATTTCTACAGCCACACAACTGGCTTCTAATGAAACAATCCATGAGTCCATTGTACAGCTTTTCTTATTTTAATTAATCTTTGTGTCTCCCACCTCCTCTTTTCGCTTTTTGGATCCTCATTGTTTGCAATCACTGCGAGTGGATGAATTTTAATGGTCTGAGAGAGCTGCAGCAGTTTGAAAGAACATCAAAAGTCAATCGCTACCTGTGCAGTTGGTAAGTTTCGTCCCTCGTCACCAAAGCAAAGAGTTAGAATTCATTTTTAACATAATAACTATTCAAAAGAGAATTAAAAACTGTTTACAGTGGTCTCCCTTATCCACAGTTTCTTTTTAAATCCGTTCTAAATCCATGTAATCTTTTAAAAGCCTCAATAACTGAGAAGTCAAACAGTGTTTTCTGTCACTATGTTTCTGTTTGACGGAGCTCTCCTGCTGGATGACATCCTCCTTCGCCGGAGCACCAGCGACTTAACACCCTGCTTTTTTTTTCCCAGTTTGTCATTATTTGGTTTGGAGGGATAACAGGACTGGTGACTAGACCACAGATGGTTGTGTTGATTGTTTCTTGATAGGGTAAGGTTGAAACGCAGATGGCATAGTGAAAACTGATGTCTTCAAAGAGCAGGAAGCAACACGGGCTAAAAAGCCTTCTCTGTGTAAACCTTCGAGGACAACTCCCGCCAACAAAGTTAACACTGAGAGAGGTTAAGAGAACGGAGATGAATGTGCTGCTGCCGTTAGGCCCAGACGACGTCTGCACAGTTCTCCTCCCGGATTATTAACCGATAGGTTCATATTCTTGTTGAGATTAATACAATCTGGAGTGTCCATGTATATATGGTGCAGGTAGGGTCCCTACAGACAAACTGTGGTCGTTTTAAATTCGCATTTGCACAGAAAATGTATAAAATGGACTGCTTTTACAGTAATTTCCATCCAGTCGCTGCTATCTTGTCCTAAATGTTTCTTATTCCTCCTGTTAAGGTCCTGTTTTTACAGGCTGCTTTGTTTTAGTTCCTTATTTCATTGTGAGTTCAGTTCTGGTTTGATGACATCCGTGCTCATCTCTCCTGAGCGTCCACCCGTGTGGCTCATCAGCGTCTGTATTTGTCTCATTTCTTTATAAGCGTATTTGTCTGTACTTGTGCTCTCATGAAACAATCGCTCATCCCAATCAAAGTACCGATTCTGTTCAAAGTCTGAATCCGGATGAGTTCAGTCTTGTGCATAAAGAATAAAAGAACTTTATAACAGTTGTGCAACAAAGTGTAGTTTTCCTGCAAGAAGATAGTGTTTCATAATGGAGCCTATTAATGTTCAAAGAGTCTTAATTTCAGAGTGTTAATAAATAAATAGGTTTATATGGAGGTCTATTCTCCTTCCTCTGGCTCTGTTTTGCTGTCTTGTTTTTAGTGTTCTGGTTGTTGGTGTCAAGGCCCATTTCCCAGACTTCAGAGACTGTGTTTACATGCAGTCAATAACCTTTTTAAAATCCGAATATTGGCAATAACCCGAATTTGCACGGCCATGTAAACACCATTAACCCCTTTGAATAACCCGAATTTGCTCATATTCAGGTTTTTAAAAACCCCAATATGACCCCTGGGTTACTCCTTTTAAAACTTGAATATTCGGTCATGTAAACGCCTAACAGGATATCCCCATCAAACGGAACATGAATTTGTTTTCTGCGCATGTTCTGTTCGCAAGGAATCCTGGTCTTTTGAGTCCAGGACGTTCTTATAAACACGGAGAAACGTAAGACCAGGCCACACTTTTGGAGTGAGGAGGAGACTAATCACTTCATAAATGTAATGAAGGATATGAACATTTTGGCATTTGTAGACGGTAGAAAGTACCGGGATAGTGAGATTTAAAAGAAGGTGAGCGTTGTGAAAAATTGCGCGAAGCAGCATTTGTTTTGAATTTGGATACAGGAAGAGGAAGCGGAAATGACGGGAATTGCGTCATGTTGTTCTCCATGCGTCGCTGGTTTGATGGAGATATCCCGAATGATTAATCACCATGTATACAGGGATAACCCTTTTGCTCACGCATGTAAACGGAATATTCCGAATGTTTCAGTAACCGGAATATTAGCAATAACCCGAATTTTGACTGCATGTAAACGTAGTCAGAGAGAACAGCAGACCTGGGCATTCCTGTGTCACCTCACAAGTTCAAGAGAAGAAGAAGAGTTTTCCAGTCAACATGCCATTCGGAAAATCAAACAAGAGGACATTTTATAAGGATTATATACTTGTGGGAAGAAGAAGAGTTTCTGGATTCTACTGAGTGGTTATATAGCCATGATTGAAGTCAGAGGGAGACGATAGATCACATAAAATCTCAGTCAAATGCCACAAACTCTCATCTCTGATGTATTTACGTACTGTATGTCTGTCCATGGTCAGGTGACACGGTGGGTGACCGTCTTGGTCCCTGAATGTCTTTAGCGTATGTATGAGGTCAGATTCAGCTTCATCACAATACTTCCTTCACATCTCCGCTCTGCAGCCACCACAGAGTCCGCCAACACGGCGGATCTCTCCTTGACATCCTGAAAGCCATGTTGATTAGTGAACTCTTCAATTCTACTCTTCAATCTTCGAGGTAAGGCGTTTGCGGTTACCGGCAGTGGTGGACAGTAACGGAGTAAATTTACTTGAGTACTGTACTTAAGTACATATCCAGAGGATTTGTACTTTACTTGAGTATTAGATTTCTTTGGTACTTATTACTCTTACTTGAATACATTTCCAAGACAAATATTTTTACTTTTACTCAAGTAAATTTCTAGGAAGGCTGAAAAGTACTCGTTACTTTCAGGTCTGCTCTTTTTTCTTCTTCCCTAAAATCCTATTGGACACAAGCTGTTTTTGTCAAAGTAGGAGACCTATCACAGTGCACGCTCTCCACTGGGATGTACGTAAAGCGGAAATACGTCAAGCCTCCTCAAAACGATACCGCCAAAGTAGCCTGCGTTTGTCAAGACAGAGCCGCAACAAGTCAAGACATACCGCAACAACGGCTACGCCTGCGTCAGGAGAAGAAAGACAATTCTACTTAACCTACTCTCTTCTGTTTCTGGTAAAACTGGCAAAAATGAATAATATTAATCCTCTCATTAATTTCATGAGCAACTGAACTTATTCAGTCTTCAAGTCCAAAGTGGGATGTTGTGTTTTATGCTAAATGTATTCTCACATTGCCAAAGCATGGCAAAATATTTTTGTAATAAATACCAAAAGAGACATGCAAGAATCCCCCGTTCATTTAGGTCAAAGAATTTAAGATAAAACATTTAAAATGTCATTTATCTCAGAACCTCATGTGCGGTTTTTCCTCTCTGGTTGAATTCTCTCTTTGTGCTTATTGCACACGGCTGCCTGGTGGAAAGATTGCAAATGATGCTTTATTTATGCTGTGCCATTATTTATTTATTTGATTATTTTGTAAATTATTTATCTATTGAATTATTAATTCTTCTTCATGACTTTTCCCTGCATTATTCATGACTTAATTTGAGATTATTGCATGAAGATGCTGCATTGTTGCGGCGTTGAGCTGTCAGACAAGGATATTAAATCTCCCCTCTCAGGCCATCTTTTTGGTTGAAGGGGAAAGAAGTCGGAAAATGGCCCTGAAAGCTCACTATTAACATGCAAACTGTCGTCACACCGGCGAGCGGCGGCGTGATTAGTCAGTCTCCCAGAAAACACTCAATTACCCTCTGATTGATCGTCTTCAGACAAACGCGCCAGAGAGAGAAAGGTCATTCCTTACACGTTAGTTACTGCAGCGGCCGCTGGCGGAGATGCACATTTTATCACCTGGTTGTTGCATTAAAGTCACATCAAACTCCATTAGACAACCAAGTTGGTGTTCTTTAACCACAAGTAGGGGATATCGGTTACATATACCTTTATTTTTATAGTCGTTTTGAAGTTTTACTAATAAAATAAATAAATATATCTTTCTAATTTAAAAAAAAATGTATTTACAGTGGTCCTCCATGCAGCTGGCTATTTTTGGAGACGAGATGTCCTGTATTAAGGGATTACAGTTTGAGTACTGGAGTCTGACTTGAGCCACCTGATCCTCCAAACGAACAGCTACTCTGAATGTTGGTCGATAGGAGCCGGTTTCGGCCCATTAAAGGTAGGGTAAGCAATTCTAAGAGATTTCAGACCTCAAACACCTTTTGACACGTTCAGTGGACATCTCCTCACTATACGCTACAGTCAAATAAAACTATATAAAACCACAGATCTACGCATTTTTACATATACAGATGATGTGGGGTGTTCTGGTAACTGTATCGGGAGACTATTGCGACCAGTTTTACATTTGCCCCCCCTCACCTTGCGCAACAGCTGGGTCCTTTGTGTCAGATCATGTGCCAGAGCTGACATGAGGATGAGCAGAGCTCTGCTCGTACCCGCCGCTCTCACCTGCAGCTCCACCTCCACCTGCTGGTAACAACCACCAGTCGGGTGGGCGGGGCGCCGGTCCCAGCGAACCCCTGCTGGTCCTGGTTTAAGCTCCGGCAGCACTTGTTTCAGATGTTTCAGTTCATCTGAAACGAGGTTGTTTGGACAGATTCTATAAGAATAACTGACTAAGTTTACATGCAGTCAAAATTGGGGTTATTGCTAATATTCCGGTTACTGAAACATTCGGAATATTCCGTTTCCATGCGTGAGCAAACAGGGTTATCCCTGTATTCATGGTAATTAATCATTTGGAATATGTGGATCAAACCAGCGACGCACGAAGAACATCATGACGCAATTCCCCTCATCTCTGCTTCTTCTTCCTGTATCCAAATTCAAAACAAATGCTGCTTCGCCCAACTTTTCGCTCACCTTCTTTTAAATCTTGCTATCCCCGTACTTTCTACCGTCTACAAATACCAAAATGTTCATATCCTTCATTACATTTATGAAGTGATTAGTCTGCTCCTCACTCCAAAAGTGTGGCGTGGTCTTGCGTTTCTCCGTGTTTATAAGAACTTCCTGGACTCAAAAGACCAGGATTCCTTGCGAACAGAGCATGCGCAGAAAACAAATTCATGTTCCGTTTGATCGGGATATCCCGTTAGGCGTTTACATGACCGAATATTCGGGTTTTAAAAGGAGTAACCCAGGGGTCATATTCGGATTTTTAAAAACCTGAGTATGAGCAAATTCGGGTTATTCAAAGGGGTTATTGGTGTTTACATGGCCGTGCAAATTCGGGTTATTGCCAATATTCGGGTTTTAAAAGGGTTATTGACTGCATGTAAACGCAGTCACTGTTGTTTGGATTTGAGGACTGATTTCTCTTTCACGCTGTTGTACCTCGGACACATTCCACAAGGACTCAGTAAAGATGACACATATCTTTTGAAGATATTTGTGGTCGCAAGTAAAAAAGCAATAACGAAGTCCTGGCTTCAGAAGAACCCCCCCCCCACCGCCGCCTTCATCAACATAACCAACTCTATTTGCCTAACGGAAAAAATGACTTTCACTCTTCGACTCCAAAAGGACAAAGGGGACATGTACTGGTGTAAATGGGATTGTTATAACCACATAGACCAGGGGTCGGCAACCCAAAATGTTGAAAGAGCCATATTGGACCAAAAACACAAAAAACAAATATGTCTGGCGCCGCGAAAAATGAACACATGCTGCATGTATCATCTATGAAGATTTCTTTTTTCATTATGCACTTCGAATAAAAGCCGAAATGTTGAGAAAAAAGTCGAAATGTTGAGAAAAAAGTCGAAATGTTGAGAAAAAAAGTCGAAATGTTGAGAAAAAAAGTCGAAATGTCGACAAAAAAGATGAAATCTCGAAATTTATTGTTGAAGTACAATCTCGAGAAAAATGTCGAAATGTTGAGAAAAAATTCGAAATGTCGAGAAAAAATTCGAAATGTTGAGAAAAAAGTCAAAAATTTCTGAAAAAAGTCAAAATGTCGAGATTAATGTTGAAGTACAATGTCAAGAAAAAAGTCGAAATGTCGAGAAAAAAGTCGAAATGTCGAGATTAAAAAGGAAAGGAAAAAGGAAGAAAAAAAGAGAAAAAAAAAGAAGAAGAAAAAAGAAAAAAGGGGAAAAAAAGAAAAAAAGGAAAAAAAGAGAAAAAAAGAAGAAAAAAAAGGTCAAACATTTTTGAAAAAGCTCCAGTAGCCACTAGGGCGGCGCCAAAGAGCCGCATGCGGCTCTGGAGCCGCGGGTTGCCGACCCCTGACATAGACACTCAATAATTCTAACTCTTAGCTATCTGAGATGAGCTGACCACTGAACTGTACTTCTAATCTTGTTTTTTTCTTATATTGACTGGATTGTACATTGTCTCGCCCCACACCTCTTTGCTGTTGTTGTTTTTTGTTCTGCTTGATTGTCTTGTGGAAAAATTGAAAAATAAAAGTTTAAAAAAAAAAGAATAACCGTTGTTAGGGTCATAAGGTATAAAAAGCTTAGGTAGATCTATGGGGGAAAGCACCTTCTAACGTGAGTGAAAACTGGTTCACTCTGGGCTAGGTGATTTGAAGTAAGGCACTCTTTGTTTGGTAACGATGTAGGCCTAGGTTTATTGTTGTGAGGTAAATTGTCATGTGTTACCTGTTTGCAATGTTGTTATTGCGCTATTAGTCAAATAATTAATCTGGAATTATAATCCATTCATCTAAAATGCCAAAAAAAAAAGCTTAGGTAACCAAGGTAACTGAACCAAACAGGGTTTTCCAGCTCGCATCGAGACCTTCATTCTCTATATCTGCCCATTTTTGGATTAACTGGGGTTGGGTGGCATCATTTCTTACCAACATGGCACCTCATAGAGAGATTTAAAAAAAGGCTTCAGATGTATTAAAACTTCAGAAAAAAAACATGTGTGACATCACAAATGGTTTGCCCGGTTCTTTTTATACAGTCTGTGATCCTGTCAGAGATGGCTTTAAGTGTTGTTTCATAGAACGATTGAGCTCAAAGTGGTTATTCATTTATGCTTTTAAACTCAGGATGTAACAACAAAACACTCCCATTTATTCATGTATAAATATACATCGGATTTCTATGGCATTTGTTTAATTTATAGGTTCATAAAGCTCCTTTTTATAACCAATGGGATATCACTTAAAATAATCGTAAACATGATTTTCATCGGAAGCTCGATGCAGGTATCCATTAATGGTTTGCTTCGTCTGAATATTTATATAAAGCCATAATCTGCTTTCGCCTCAGCACATAACACACGCGGTATAGATACTATAAAGCTGCTCGCTAATCCACAGCTGAAGTCGAGTCATCCGGATACGTTATGTTTGGTCCTGCAGGAGCACTGCTATTATAGGAATTTGGAAACTTCTCACACCCGTCAGTCTTAGTTGCTTTTCATCTCGACAATATAAAAGCTTATTTCAGGGCTGACTCCGCTGCGAGTCACAGCTGAGACGAGCATCTTTTAAAGACCTTTAAAAGGGGAAATCCTGCTGTTTACCGTTTGGAAAGCAAATCGATTTCCTTGCTTCTTAAGTAAATGTAAATAATCCAATGTTGCAGGCTTTGCTTTATTATCAATCCATCCTTGAAATGTGGAACTTACATTTCAGATATATAAATATATATATAGACCCTGGTAACTTAATCTCTGCATCAAAGAATATATACGTTTTTCTGTGAGACGTTTTTAAAAGCCCGTTGTTGTCCTGTGCGCATTACTGACAGTTCAATTCATATCAGCCGACATCTCCTAAGCGCTTCACGCCGGATCAGGACTGCGCTGTTATCTGAATTGGAAGTGGGAAACTAAAGGAACCTGTCATGTTTCATTCAGAGAGAAGAGGTGTGCGCCGCAGCGTCTGATGTATGTGCTGCAGAGATAACAGTCCCGTGGCGGCACGCTGGGGCAACAGAAGTATTCCTCTTCATCACACCGGCGCTGCCACCAGCACTTCAACAAAGATAATAACTGTTTATGCGCAGCCCATCTCAAAGCAGCACCATCCTCTTAAAAGCTCTGAGAAAGCGATCTGTTCTCCTGCTCTGCAGGGTGACGAGTGTTAACATGTCAGATGTTGGCAGATATTGTCAAATCGTTAGCTGTTCTCATCAAAAAACATTTATGAGAACACCACAGTTGATTTTATTTGACATCCATGAAGCAAGATCAGTCACCGAAATAACATACCGTAATCACAAATACATTAAACCTTTTGTGTTTTGAATTCTCAACTTGGGAGAAGAACAAGGCGTCAACAATCAATAGTGATTAGCTAAGGTGATAAGTACAGTTGTGAGTAGCACTTCTAAACAGCCAACAAAACCCTGTGGTATTGTGTACATATACTTATTTGTGTCGAGTCTCTGCAATTTAAGCATTCAGGTGGAATTTCACACCAAAAAAAGACAGCAGTGATGACCCACGACCGTTAGAGACAGATGCTTGTGAGCGGTACCGCTGACTGGATCCTGCACTTCGTTAGCAAGACGGATAAATAAAAGCAACACAAGGCCTTGCCTGGATAAAACTGAGCCACGTATGTTCATATCATGAGACAAACCTCTGGAGCGCTGCAGACAGAGCTGCAACTAAAAAAATAATCTATTGACTGTTCAGGTGATTAATCGACTCATCAGATTATAAATAAATCATTTTATATAACTATATTATTTAAGGTATGTTCCAGCTAACAAGCAGCTATTGAAGATGATTTCTTCAGTCGAAAATAATGTGATTGATTATTAAACTTTTAAACGTTGCTGCTCATAAAACTTTTGACTTTACACACAAACAGTTACACAGACATAGACTGCGTTTAATAACCCTTTTAAAACCTGAATATTAGCAATAACCCGGTTTTTCATGGCCATGTAAACACCATTAACCCCTTTGAATAACCCGAATTTGCTCATATTCAGGTTTTTAAAAACCCGAATATGACCCCTGGGTTAGTCCTTTTAAAACCTGAATATTCGGTCATGTAAACGCCAAAAAGAATATCCCCATCAAACGGAACATGAATTTGTTTTCTGCGCATGCTCTGTTCACAAGGAATCCTGGTCTTTTGAGTCCAGGAAGTTCTTCTAAAACACTGCGAAACGCAAGACCAGGAGGAGACTAATCACTTCATAAATGTAATGAAGGATATGAACATTTCTGCAGATCTCAAAGGCTTGTGTGCCCGTTGTGCGTTTCCCTGTGTTTTTCTCGTTTCAGACTAGCAGCGGATGTCACCCCTCACCCCGACCCCCCCCTCCCCTTCACATTAAAAAAAGAAAAAAAAAGAAAAAAAATATATATATATATGTATACAGTATATATATGTATACAGTATATATATATATATATATATATATATATATATATATATATATATATATATATATATATATATATATGATATATTAAAATGTATATTATATATTAAAAATGCATGTATATGCCTTAGGTTTTTACCAACTTGGTATTAACCATTAATATATATGCAGACAAAAAGAAAAAAGAAAGAAAAGAAAAATGTGTCAAAAAAGGCAGGTGAACTGACGAGTTCCTCTGCCAGGCCGTTGGGTTCAACCATCCCTGTCATCACTTCACACTAACGCCTGATGTGCTCCGTACACAAACATCTGCCTTAATGACCCCCCCCCCCCCAAACTCGTGACTGACTTGACTATAAAAAGTAGATGAAACTGTAAATCATGAGACGTATTGTAAAATGTACTTCTGTCTTCCCGTGCGCCGTAATGAAGCAGTCATTATGATTATTTTATAGGACCGAAGTTTTTAAAAACTACAAGAATGCATTACTCTGCATAATGAACAGATGTTGTGGCAACAAGCACATACATTATGCATAAAAAATTATTTCAATTTTGATTGTAGACGCTGATTTATTGAGACAAGCTGAGCTTACAACAGTAATGGATTTAGGATGTGCTTTTGTTGTGTTATTTCCATAATTAATAATAGGAAGGCAGCACATTATATATGCTTTGTATTCATAAAGATGAGAGGGTTTGAGTTATAACAGATAAAATACCACTTGGTGAACTTTAAAACCAAGCTGGATTAATTATACATACAACTTAAACTTGTCTGAATGACAAATAAGACGCAAATTCTTCTAATGCCTTATTGCTTGTTGTCTCCATTTTGATCTGCTAAAGGGAAAAAGTAAAAAAAATGAGCTAAAATGAAGGAAAGGGGGGATAATTATCCCAGCATGATGTACTGTACAATAACAGGAAGTCATGCCGATCCCTTCGCTATATTTATCTCTCTGATCCGGAGAAAAGGCGTACATTAGCCTCAGAGGGAACGAAGTTATAAGACAGATGCGTCGCGTTCTGATGTGGTCAGATCTAGTTCAGCTGAGTTCATTGGGATTTTATTTATATCGTCCTGTTTCACCACAAAAATCACAGCTGGGAAGTTTTTATGAATTCAAAAAAAGCATAGATCGCGTCTTCTCACGTTCGCTCCCGGAAAAACCTAAAGAGCCAAATTCAAACGTCTCCTTTGACGGCTGTCGTTATGAATCTGCATCAAATGCATCAGGAAGCCTGTCTGTATTTAGTGTGTTTGGCATGTGATTTAATATTTATGACTCAAGATATACGTTTTAAACATCTTTAGATTGTGGGATAATGTTGGAGAATGTTTTATATTTCTGTGATCAAAAAATCCCATCTAAAGGTCAGACCCAGTCATCTTTAACATCCTCAACCCAGGTTGCTTCTCGGCCCAATAACGTATAATAATACATTTATTCCACATAACACAAATCTTCCTTCTGCATAGAAATAATGAGTGTTACTGTGTATATTAAAATACTTTTTTTGTTTGTTTAAACTGCTCCTTTTTAGTTCACTTTTTGGGGGAATTATGAAAATAACATTTATGCACTTTAAAGCACATATTTTGGTGTCTTGAATGGCTATCAAATGAAACACACTGGCACCACACATGCTGAGTTTTTGTGAATTACAACGTGTAACGTTACACAGGGCCGGCCCGAGCCTCCATGAGGCCCAAAGCAAAATTAGATTTTGGGGCCCTCTATTCCAGCCAATATTGATCGTTGATCATTCACACACCTACAATGAACTCAGTGCAGCTCTGTCAGGGTTGTTTACATCCTGTTGACAGCCTGACATCTTTACACATGTATGTGTTACACGTTGAAATGATGCTGTTGCTGCATCTCCAAAAATAATCAGAAACATAAGTTATACCAATGCAACACGAATATTATCAATTAATGACTGATGAATCATTTCCAGGGTCCACATATGGTTTTTAATCTCAAAGGCATTAGTGGCCTGGCTTTGATTTGCACAACATTCCAACGTGTTGGTTTCAAAAAAGTGCAGCAGCAATGTGCAACAAGATGTTGTAGTGCAAGAAAAGTGAAAATGTGCAACAACAAATAACAAATAAAGCTTAAACATGAAAAAAAACGTCATGTTTATTCCCACCTGAGCCTGCTGCAACCGCCGCTCCTGCTGACGGCAGACTGGGGAGAAAAAACACATTTCTTTGCTCTGATGAAGTCTGAATGAGGAGGGCAGATATGAGACTTAGACGGGGCCGTTCTTGTTTTGGTGTAGGGATGACAGCAACTGTTTTTTAGTGATAAAATGCCGGTTTGAGACCAATCGCTCTTCGTCCTGCTAACATCCAGCCGGATACTACATTACTTTTGCGCATTTATATATTTTTTCAAAATGATTTAGTCAGAAGTCATCTCGTAACCCCAAGGCTGAGAGCGGCTTGGCTTATGCGAGATAATACTGCTCGCAAATGGTGACGTTAATGTTTGCTATTTAACATTAACAAAAACTTCATTTTGATGAAAAAATACATTGAAAATATATAGGGCCAAACCCAAGAAACAACTCAAAGTTATAGCTTCACAAATACAAACATCTTATTATGATTGAGATAACTGTTAAAAGATGCATTTCTCTCGATTTTAGCTCATTTGCTGTTAACGGCTAGGCTACACAAATCTCGTTGATAAACATTAGCCTACCAAGCAAGCCATGATGCAAACATACCTTCATCTCTGCATTTTTTTATCCTCTTCCTTTCTTTTTGTTTTTCTCTGCCCCTGATGGATATGTCCTTTTTTTCCGACATTGTTTCGTCTAACGACCTGGGTTTTGAATGCACAGTGTGCATGTCAGGAGGTACAGCGTTACCTTCGTTACCTTCGCTGCACCAGTGCAGCGAAGCTTTCGCTACAGAGGCAGTAATAATCCCTAGGTAAGCAGAAGCACTCGTAACAACCACTTGTGTTGTTGTACGATAATATATCTTAGATTATATAGAATTCCCTATTTACACATGGAAAAAAACAAATTCTTCTGTTGTTTTTTTTTGCTCTTGGGGGCCCCCCAGTGGCCTCGGGGCCCTAAACCGGCGCTTAGTTGGCTTATGCCTTCGGCCGGCTCTGACGTAACATCATCAAAATGTTCAGAGAATCTGAGGAAATCTCTGTGTGCACAGGACAAGGCTGAAAATCAGCACTGGATGTCTGTGATCTTTGGGCCTTTAGGTGGCACTTTGTTCTAAACAAGTTTGATCCACTCAGGAAAACCTCTAGAAATCACAGCGTGAGGTCAGGAGAGACTGGAAGCTGTACTGGACCGTCTGCAGACCAGAACTTATACCAAATAAAAGCAATTAAACTGGTCTCAGACATGTACAGTATGGACTGAAAGAGGAGGATGACCAAACAATGGCGAACATCGCCCTGTCCCAGCTTTTTAAAGATATACTTGTAGGCTACCATCAAATTCAAAACTACCTTTTTTACATTTCCTCAGCTTAAACATTGAATATATTTTCTGTTTCGTTTTTAATTCTCTGCTTTGTGGACAGTGTAAATTATAGCTGTGTCATCCACTATTCTGCTATTCTGAAAACCTTTTTTTGCAGTTTTATTAAATTATTATACTTTTCTTTTTTTCATACCATCTAACATAACAATAATACAGCTAAAATAGACATGGCATGCTTTTTTGGGGGTTTTAAAGTGATGCAGCGTCGAATTTTTACCTGAGATGTCATTGTAAGCTCAAAAAAGCTTCAGCTTCACAGCTTTTACAACAAACCTCAACAGAGATGTTGGCGTGGAATCTTTCCCGTCGTGGTTCTTCTGGTTAACTTTCATTCTCTGGATCTAATTTTGGCTCCAACATGTTCAGCAGGATTTCCTGACTGAAACTTAACGAAGCACCCTGAAGTCGACCTGCCAGAAGACGCTTTAAAGCCTCCAAACATCCGACTGATCGACGACAACCTCTCATTCTTCAGGAAGTTTTATCACTTTTCTCATGCAGTTAAAAACTATTTGGAGGCATCATGGATGCAAAGCTGACGTGGAAGTACCAAGATTAGACGAAAATGGCCATCTCATGCCAAATGTAGGTGTTTCTAACTGAGATTATTTTATTTCATTTTTATTTTTTTGCTTATCTCGGTTCTAATATGACCCCGGTTGGATCCGGCACATCTGGTCACACCTGTGCTGGACGCTCTCGTGCAGATGCCTGGCAGACGGAGCAGAACCTGGTGGAACAAGTCCAGCCTCTGCTACAGGAGGAGCTACATGAAGTGGGACAGCTTTGGGCTCCACACAGTAGAATTAATAATTTGAAGACACATAGTCGGTGAATAATTGATTCCAGCCCCGAGGATGGTTAGGAGCAGGGTAAAAGACTAATAAATCATTTGTGGTGCTGCCAGTTGTCACTTTCAGTTATTTCTGGGTTTGTGATAAACTGCTGCACCTGCCAGCTGCAGGTCCCGCAGTTCCTCGCAGGCAGCGCAACGTGACGACTTCACCCAAACTTTGCTCTCGGCCATGCCTGATTAAAAAACAGCTGCCCTTTAGCAGGAGCGATGAATGTAGAGAAGAAGAAGGACTTAAATAATAATTGAAACCAACAGAACCACTTGTTTAAAGTATTCTTAGCAAAGTCAAGTCTGTACGATTTTTCATGTTAACCTGAAAATCAAATTATATATCATTCATATATATATATATATATATATATATAGATATATATATATATATTTATTTTTTTTATATATATATATATACACACACACACTTAGTGGGAGGATCTCAAATGTCCATATTTGCAGTGACAGAACTCACTAGAGTTTCTCTCACCTCATGTTTTCTCTTCCTGTGGATCTTGACTGACTGACTGCCTGACAGGTGACAGCTGATTGACGGACTGAGCTGCTTCAACGCAACGAAAAACGTGATCATGTGCAAAATGAATAAATAAAACCAACTTCTGGCAAGTGCAAGCATCGTCATGGGGTCACGTTTTACTTCCTGTTTGCTTGAATTCGGCAGCTGGAATATTGTAATGGTAAGAGACGGCATCTCAACGTGTAGAGACGTCTTTTTAACACATCACAGGTGTTGACGTATGTGAGACTTGTCAAAAATGTTTTTTCTGTCGGGTTAAACCGGGTGAACAGTGCTGCACCACACGGTTCAGGACTTTTTCAACTAATGAACAAACAAAAACCCCTTTTAAATCTGAGAAACAATAATCCGTCAGAGCTACTTTTGGTGTGTAACATGCTTGTGTGACGTGTTTCATGCAGTTATTGTAGAAGGACATTTTTTTTTAAAGATTTTTTTGGGCTTTTTTGGTATCTAAAGTATACAGACAGGAAGAGGGTAGAGAGAGAGAATGGGGACGACATGCAGCAAAGGTGTGCAGGCCTGGATTCGAACATGCGACCGCTGCAGGAGGACTGTAGCCTCAGTACATGAGTGCTTCTTCTTCGCTGTTCTAAAAGCCAGTTACACAGTCTTGTTTTTGTAAATTACCATTTTGCTCACCAGGTGAAAACTTTCCACGTAAGTTATCGGACTGAACTAGCGACCCAGCATTAGTGTTTTGACGGCATAATGGCGTCACATGCTCATTACTGTATACAAGGCTGCAGTTTCCAGAAGTGGTCATGCAAACTTTAAGCATTTGACGAGGTGCTATGTGAAAAAAATCCCCAGTTTAATAATAATAACTGAGAGATGTGGGACAGGTGAATACTGCTGACCAGCAGGGGAATCTTCCAGCCAGGGCACAGCAAGAGTAACCCAAGCAAAAATAAGCAGCATATGGAAGGTTTTTAAAAAAAAAAAACATCTTGATTTGATATAAATATTTCATAGGCCTGCAGCTTTCCTCAAAATGAGCCCTGTTACCACGTGGATGTGGGATTGTGCTCTTCTGACTGAGAGACGTTACGGATATTAATGATCCTGAACTGAAATCACAGCGTTTCAAGACTGAAACTGAAACTGACATTTTTTTTTCCACTTTTTGAAACATCTTCCTGTCAAATCCCAAAAAATAATACATTTTACTATTCTCACAATTTTTCAGTTAACCACCTCAGTCCAGCTGTTGGAGATGGTATCTGAAAAGAGAGGACTTTCATTGGCCTTTAGCTTCACCCATTCTGACGTAATTACAGGCTTCTTGAGATGTGCTGCGGGGGTGGCCCACGGGGAAAAAATGCAAAACAATAAAATATGAGGATACCGATAAATAAAAGGGAAAGAGGGTTTACAAGACTGGGCAGATCATTCAGTATTACATATTGAGAAGTTAATGTTTGTTTATGAACTCTTAATGGGGCAAAACAGATCTACTGTAGGAGAGATAGAAGTTCAAGCAAATTAATTATTATTCATGTTCCACTGTGTATTGTGGAGCACAGGAGTAGCAGCACGGAGAGATGTGGGACAGGTGAATACTGCTGACCAGCAGGGGAATCTTCCAGCCTGGGCACAGCACAGCAAGAGTAACCCAATGAGTATGAGAGATTTAAGTTAGATGGCTGAAAATAAGCAGAATATGGACGGTTTAAGAAAAAAAACCCATCTTGATTTGATATGAATATTTCATAGGCCTGCAGTTTCCTCAAAATGAGCCACATTACCAGTTGGATGTTGGAGTGTGCTGTTCTGACTGAGAGACGTTACAGATATTAATGATTCTGACCTTAAATCACAGCGTTTAAGTCATCTTGGCAACACTAGCCACTATAAACCTATAGGAATGTTAAACAAAAACCCTTTATAGGGCGAGTTACCATATACGGTAATTTCCGTGGACATGAAAAACTACTTTCCCCACACTTCTCAGTGAGGTGTTGAAGTCATGTGAGTTAATCCTGCCAATCAGCACAGATCATGCTCTGTCACAGACAGTGTCATCATGGCATCTGACCAATCAGCAGTGTCCTGGAGAAGCGGGAACTTCATTGATTTTCAAGAAGGGGAAATTTCACATTTATGCTTCTACCTTCTTCCACACAAAGGTTTATAAAGCTGAAACTAACCATGCTAAGTTGATGACACTCACGCAGTATGTGTTTGAATGATGGTGCTAACTGATGAGATAAGTGTTTGTGCAGAATTAGTGAAATCAATGAAATAGTTAGCATGAATAATGGTGACCCCATATATGATCATACGCCCCTGTGTGGTAAAACTAGTGCAAGTGACTGAGGAACCTTTTATAGACATATGCCAGATACTCTAGTAAGCCATACTTTGTGTATTTCTTTTACAAATACACCCCCTTATGGTCAAACTAGTTCAAGTGACACTGTCCTTTTGTAGACATATGCCCGGTGCCAGAGCCGTCCGGGAGATTTGCGAGGCCCTGCGCGAAATGGCCAGGGGGGGCCCTCGCGCGTTTGCGTAGCGAGCGCGCGCAAAATTTTTGGGTTTTTCGAAAAACCCAAAAATGTTTGGGTTTTTCGGGTTGGATCGGGTGTCTATATGCGCAATTTTAACTCTCCAATTAGCAAAATACTGGATACCTTCCCCTGCCTCATCATCATCTCTTGCCTCGACGCGGGGCTGCTTCAGACCCGGTCGGATTGGTGATTTTTCTAACAAATTTATCAAACGAGCCTTTCAGAGAGGCATTAAACTCTTTAAATCCATTTTCTTTAGTTTTTTTCTTTTTTCGTCCCCTGATGGAAATTTCCTGAATCTGTCTCGTTCTCTCGACATTGTGTGACAGTTTGTTCCAACTCCACCATCTGGATCAGAGCAGCTTGTGTCAACGCGCTTGGTCTGATCAGTTGTATTGAACAACAGACACGCGCATCATTGCACATATATTTATTGATATGCACAGACTAGTACACATTTAGGTCTGTAATCGCACACCCCTTGCGGCGGCCCTGCCCGGTGCATCTAGTAAGTCATACTTCGGGTGTTTTCGTTTTACAAATAGCGCATTATAAGGTAAGACAATATTGGATGTTGCATTGGAAGTTGCCACAGATTTGTATAGCATAATATCAGTACCACCATTAATTTTAATGCTATTCTTCACTTCTTGTTCTGTGGCATGGTCAATGGCATGATCAACCTGCCTGCTGCTGGTGGAGAGAGAGGGTCAGGAGGTGATTGGACTGATTGGACGAAATATCTATGGATGGAGAAAAAGAGAAGCCCTATAAGTCAAGTTATACCATTTATGGAGAAAAGTTCTAATATCTCTATGAAGAGAGTATCATAAATATTATGTTGTATGTGTTTTTTGTATTTTTATACATATCCAATGTATGGGTACAATTTCACCCACAATGGGCAAGTAACCATACATGGTAACTTCAGTGTTAGATACAATGTTACTCGCGATGGGCAAGGAACCATATATGGTAACTTCTTTGACTTTGATTGCATCAAGAATAAAAAAAAAAATGAAAAAAAGAAAAATTGAAAAATACTCTGGTAGTAGCCCCCAATAACACTCTAGGGTTGAAATTGTACATTTCCAAATATTTCAATGAGTGCCCTATAAAGGGTTAAAAACATCACGACTAAGATGTTCCTGAATTGTGCTGTTTGTTCTGTCTGGTACACAAATAAACTGAAAGATTTTTTTTTTCTATTAAACTTGACAAACAAAAGACACTTTGACAAAACTCTCGCGCCGAGCTGATCCTTCTTAAAGTATCACCTGTGCCCAAAGCCTGACACATCTCATTTCTTAGTACCATAAACCAGATAGCTGCACATTCTTTCATTATAATGAACACAGGCACTATTTATGTCAAGTCAATGCCTGTGCTGTTTCGCAGCTGAAACACACACAACAGCAGCGAAAGTGAATTAATTCACAGATGAAAATAGTTCTCAACAAATTCACTTAATTTCTAAAGAACATTTGTTCAAAATTAAACTGCAGCTTTTACATTTATGACATCCATTCGTCTTGAGGGGGAATAATTGGGCTGTGAGACACACTTTAGATCTTTGTATTGATTTTTTTTGAGGGAAATTAGAAGCTCAACACTTAAATTTGCCTGTGAGAACATTTGTTGATCTGTTAGATACGATTAGTTATGAACAAAAATGTTCTGCGTCATCAACATGTGGCAACAATAAGAGTGAAAACTGCTTAATCAGAACATGATCCTGTGCTGTGCCACATTTGCACTGCTGTTGTGGTGGAGCTCGTGCTAAGTAATTGCTATTTTGGTGGCACAGCAGAGTAAAAACATTGCACTTGACAGCTGATAGAGAGCAGGGAAGCATTAAGCAGACAGTGGTGGAGTGTGGTCCATCTGTGAGGGGGAAACGCTGAGTGTGAGGCGGCCCCCCCGGGGGCCTCCAGGCAACTCAAATTAAGCGAAAGGTGTCCCTGCCTTTACCGCAGCTTTCACGCCTCACTCCTCTCCCAACGCAAATCAGAGGCAACACAAGTTGTCCATTTGAGATACTGAGTCGATATGGAGATAAAGCCTGCACTTATGAGTCATGAAAAAGATCAGCAAGGGACCAGCGGCCCTCCGGTCTCCAGCATTAGTGCATGCTGGCACTCCCTGCAGGTGGCATGAAATATTAAAACAATGACCTTGTTTTGCTAACTGACCCCAGCAAAGTTGCCTCCGTTGAGGTCTTCTCAGAGGCTCAGACCAGTTCAGCTTAATCTACAGTATAAAGCGCCAAATCGGGACAAATCTCATCTCAAAGTCATTACAAATTAGTCTGATTACCGTATTTTCCGGACTATAAGTCGTACCAGCCATAAAATGCATAATAAAGAAGGAAAAAACATATATAAGTCGCACTGGAGTAGCCTATAAGTTGCATTTTTGGGAGAAATTTATTTGATAAAATCCAACACCAAGAACAGACATGTTATCTTAAAAGGCCATTTAAAATAAAAATAGAATAGAGACAACATGAGGCTGAATAATTGTACGGTATGCTTACGTTACAGTACATGACACAACTGAGAACGTGCCTGGTATGTTAACATAATATATTAAGAGTTATTCAGATAACTATAGCATAAATAACATGCTAAGAAGTTTACCAAACCATCCGTGTCTCTCCAAATAAATAAGATCCAATGAAATCTTTTAAACAACTCCGCTAACTCTGGATGTAGAAGATGAGGCGCTTCCTCTTCTACGTCGCTAACGTCAGATTCATCGTCAGTTGCAGTTCGCCCTCTTGCGGTTTAGTGTGAAAATAACGTGAAATGATATACCTGTAATAATGTGTTAATAATTTCCCACATAAGTCTCTCCAGAGTTGCACCCCCGGGCAAACTATGAAAAAAAACTGCGACTTATAGTCCGGAAAATACGGTAATAATGTTTTTTAATTATTGCCTAGCAAGGGGAACCAAACAGATCCCACCCGGAGTTTCCCTCGATCAGTGTTAGGACTAACGCGTTATTTAGTAACACGTTACAGTAACGCCGTTAGTTTTGGCGGTAACTAATACTCTAACGCATTACTTTTTAAATTCAGTACCTCAATTACCGTTACTCCGTTATTTCTGGCCAGCTACAGTGAAGCTTTTTTTCCCCACACACGGAGACCGGAGGAAACGTAGTAGCGTGTGTGTGTGCATTCAAAAACATGAGCGGTCATGGCGAGCCAAGAGAGCAAGAAAGGATTTTAGAAAATCCCGCGTTTGTTTAGTTTATGGCTGACTTAAATAAATTGCCATTTAAAAATAGCTTTGTGTTTGTGTCAGATTTGTTTGTACACACCATAATGCATAGCAGATTTCAGTAATGTGAATGCAAATGAATTGAAACTGTCAAGTTGATCAACAGTTTGTATTATTCTCCAGAGTACCATGCTGAAATGAAGGCTAGAGGGGCATTAATGGGAGCATTTAAAATAACGTTTTTTTTTAAGTAACTATAAAGTTACTTTTCATACTAACTCATTACTTTTTGGTCTAAGTAACTGAGTTACTTTTTAATGAAGTAACTAGTAACGGTAACTAGTTACTATTTTTCAGTAACTAGCACAACACTGCCCTCAATACAATCTCCCGTCCTGAGCAAGCACCAGGCGACTGTGGAAAGAAAAACCTCCACTTGAACAGGAAGAAAACTGTTAGGGGGGTTGAGAGAACAGGAAACACAAGAGAAGGAGACGATCGAATCAGGAACACCAGATTAACAACCTTCAACAATCAGGGGATAAGTAAAGTTAAGGCCCTGACACACCAAGCCGATTTTCGGCCTTCATGCCGTCGGTGCGCGTCTGTCGGCATAGTTTCCCCCGTGTGACCCGCACGTCGCCACAGGTCGGCTTCCCGTCGGGAGCTTTTCAGCCGATTCGACATGTTGAATCGGCGTCGGCCGTCGGTCAAACAGCTCACTCTGTGATTGGCTGTTCCCAGAATTTCCCAGAATGCTTTTAGTCGTCATTTGCGGACTGAATCAAAAAAAAAAAACATGGCGTACATTTCTTATGAATAAAATCAATATTTTGAGTTTCTGCATAAAAATGCGTTTTGATTACATTTCTAGCGAGAAATATATATTTTACTTTCATAATATTCACTCAGTGAATGTATATAATCACTTGCTTGTCTTTTTCAAACCGCGCCAGAATAAAGGCTGATTTATGGTTCTGCGTTACACCAACGCAGAGCCTACAGCGTAGGTTACGCGGCGACGCGCGCCGTACGCCGTACCCTACGCCGTAGGCTCTGCGTCGATTTAACGCAGAACCATAAATCAGCTCCCGAGCCGGCAGGCAGGCAGAAAATCCCGAAATCTTCGGAGCAAATTTCTTAACAGGCGTAGCTACAACTGTTAGATTTCATCTATTACACCAACATTTATCTTCCTAAATGATTTATTTCAGCCGTTGCCTGCTGGTATGGAGGGGAATTACCTCTCACGCATGCGCAGAACGTACGTGCTAGTTCGCCGTCGGGTGTCGTATTTGCAGTGTGTCTAGTGAGCCCGACCCAGCCCGACACAGGCGACGCGAGCCGACACAGCAGTCGGCAGAGAGCGGGCGACGTCGGGCTGGTGTTGCAGGGCCTTTAGAGTAAAAGAAAATGGAGTGAGGAGAGGTGCATCATGGGAGATCCACCAGCAGTTTAGGCCTATGGCAGCATAACTTTATCCAAAGGACTGGAGACTCGGCTGAGATGAGTTGTTGTGTTTTACGTGCGCCGGGAACCCTGACGACAATAACAGCTATGGCTACTGTGATAAAGTTACATGAATGAACCAACTGGTGGCTGGACTTCATCCTGCGCCGAGGAAGACGAGGGTGGACCTGTTCAGGACACGTGGAAAGATCTGAAAGGAACCACGACCCGTACTGCTGCATGGATTACGACAGGTTTATTACCAGGATGGAACAAAACTGAACTTAATATATTCATGCTGCAATGTCATGAGAAGGAAATGCAGCTTTACAAAACAGAAAAAAGATTTATTGGCAAAACTTTTCCTTTTTTTTGAAAGTGTTGCAGGGCTGAAATGTAGGTGTGAATGTAAATAACTAAATTAAGCTCAGAAGACGAAGCAAGAAACATCTCGGGTTCATAGTCATCAAACAAATTAAATGTAGAAGTCACTGCTTTTTCTGGTTTTTTTTTAAAATCCCATCCCAACTTATTTATGATTTGAGCCGTAATGTTTTTGTTAACTGCAAGGGAGACTCTTTTGAAGGGCATTTTTTTTTACTCTCTGTAGTAGTTGGAGGCAAATGATCTGATGCGCGGCGTTGGCAGCGGATCAGCCCGGCCGGGAGTTGCCAGCGCAGCCTGGCCGGCTGGGAAGAGTTGACAGAGCTGACGGCTTTTGGAGTGAGTGGCAGCCGAGGAGGGTGAGGTGGAGGAGTTGGTTAGGGATGTGAGCAGAGGAAAATAAAACAAGGGGGTGGGGGTGGGGGGTCGTGGTTTGGGATCTGCGAGGAACAACAGCGTTGCTCCTGTGTGTCTGCTCCCTGACGCTTCCCTAATCTGATAACGGATGAGGACAGGTTGCCTTCGCTGTACCTGGCAAGAACCTTCACCAACCTGCACAGGCGGATTTCGGTGGATAAGGCCAGTCTTGGCAAATACCGGCATCCTCTGGAGAATAGTTAAAGGGTGATTAATCATTGTTTAGGCACAGAATGCGGGGGAAAGAATGGGAAAGCGGCGTTCCACACCTCTGAAGCAATTAATCCCCGTGATCTCCACCAGGTTTGTCTTGTAGATAAGTCAGAGTACAAAACTGTTCCCAATTTATCAACCCACTCATGCCATCCAGCATAAAACACACAATTTATTTCCAATCATTTATAGTCAAATTTTAAAAAGAGTGACTTTGCCACATCCAAGTCTGCCTTATATTAGCTTCATATAAACTAAGTACCCCAGATTACAATGGGAATCTTGTTTTATTGTGCACATCTGGTGGAGTCACAAAGCATTTTCACATTCGCTGTCTGAATTTTTGAGTGATTGTGGCATAAATCATTTTGCTAATCAGAAACATAAGTGACATGAATGCATCTCCCCTCTTGGAACAAAGAAGCAACATATGGCTCTAAAAACACTCAGGTCTTTTATTTCCAAGGTATATAACCTGTGCATAAACCAATATTATTGGACTGATTTGCATTTTTCTTTCATTCTGGGCTCTTTTTCAGATCTCATATCTTGCAGATGACTTCAATAATGGATAAAACAAGCAATTCTCCCTCGTTATATATTTGATTCTCAACTTGAGTGCAGTTAAGCAAAACATAAGACTCGGCTCAATGGTTTGCTGCAAGGTGAATTATGGTGCTATACTTTTGTGATTTGAAGGGAACATAGACCAGAGTGCATGCATGACAGATTTATGTAAATACGAGAGCCACCACATGAAAGTACAGTTCGCCCCTCTAATAAACTACATTAACTGATGAAACAAAAACGGCATTGATATGACAAGATGAATTCCTTTATTACAAGTGGGTTCTCTCTGGATCTCTCTGCATTGCTTCCAAATCATATTTGCCTCTTAAAACGGGAGGGGTTTGCGTATGTGTGTGTGTGTGTTTGTGTGCTGGTCGGGGGGGAGTACACACATTCTTGCCAATAATAGTAAAATGGCTTCTGTTTTAATTGCATCATTACGTACCCAATATCAGCAGCCTGCCTGCCAATATCAATATTGCCATAACATGGGTGGAATATAGATGACCCAGGGTATGCGTGGGTCGTCCATGAGTGCCTCCCTGCCAGACACATCCCACTGCCCGCTGTGCCGGGAATGGGAACGTAGGCCGGAGAGCAGCTCGTCTTTCTAATGTCCCCCCATACTCCCTTAATTGCTGACGGATCTTGTTTGAATTTTGATGGCGGCTTGGAATCGGTGTTTGCTCCACATAGGAATTGATAGACCTTCGGGGGAACATCACGTTACCCTCTATGCATGTGTGTTTTTCTTCATATCTGGGAGCGTGCGGCTGTGCCTTAGTGCTGCATGTAAATATAAACGGTATCGTTAAACCGGGGAAGCAAAGGCTCTCTGCAACGCACCTGTGCATTACAGTGGCGTAACTTGCATAAAACTAACAACGGGGCCAAGTTCGGTGCGCGGAGCAGCTTGGTAACTGATGAGAACACGCGTTCTCCGCAACATTACCGTACGGGTGAAATCCGCTAAAGGTATAACGCATTTGCATTTCCCATCCAGCGAGGCTGCACATATGGCACAGCAGCAAACTTAACAATTACTTCCTGCTTTGATGAAGGAAAATTACATCTCGTAGGTCCCACTTCGAATGCGAGTCACATATCCGTATTAATGCATTCAAGACTGTAGAGTGAAAGATAATTTTCCTGCTTAAATATTTCATTCTAGCTTAAAATTTAGCCCGTAATTATAGCTCCCTAATGGCAAGAGCATCCAGTTTGTCCGTTTTAATTAGATTGTTGTTTAACTATTAATTATGTATCTTTCTGTCATATAGTTTTGATGCTAACAGATGTTGTAAGGGTTGGTGATGGGGTGGGATTGGGTTATTATTTATTTACCTGCACTCTGTTAGCAAGGTCTAAACACTGAAGACGATATTCTTCTACGAGCTCGACTTTGTAGTGACCCGCAGATGTACAGCACAAACACTTCATAATGTACATGTTGTACTTCTAATGCTGCCATGTTTTTAGTACTTTCTGGGTTAATCGGGAAGCATTCGGTTAACGTGGAGAAAACTTGAAGCATCTCTTAAATTAGTGATTCGGGTTCAAAATTACTCAATTTGCCTTTTAGGCATGTTTACGGTGTTATTCCAGGCTGTATGGTCTTTGATGCGGTTTCACGCTGCAGAAGGCGGGAATTTCAGTATAACAACATCTACGTTGCCTACAGTATATAGCGCCTTTTTACAACCCTAACCCTTTCTTTCTCTCTCTTTCTCTCTCACACACACACACATTAATTATATAAATGTATGTATTAGACCTAATGATCCCTATAACAACTCCTATAAATCAAAGTACATTGTAGTTAATGTAAATACAGCCTAGCTGGGATTCAGTACGGTGGTGAACAAAGAAGTAACTATAGATTAATGGACAGGATTAGATGCATTAAAGATGAGCACAACACTGGGGAGTAAAAGGAAAGAAAATGTTTTAATCTGTTTTTCTTTCCTGTTTACAGTGGGATGAACACAATTTGAGCTTTGATGACTAGTTTTATCCATCCATGTATTATTCATGCCTAGCCAGGCCGGCCAGGAGGGAGAAACGTCCTCCGGTTCCCGTTGGACAAGCATACGACCGGTCAACCAGCCAGCAGAGCATCACATAAGGCCCGACCCGGTAGGTTCAGCGTGTTCTGTTCTGTGTCTGGAGGTGGTTGTAAACGGGTGAACATGCAGTTTATGAGAGAGGCGTTTATAGGTATGGCTAGCCAAGCTAATATATCACTCTTCATCGTATTCAGGATAACAGAGCCTGTCCAGATGTCTTCTGGTGTACACCTGGGACATGTTCCAAGCCCCCTGAAGGACCACGTATAGATAAACATCCACGCAATCACTGCTAATAATAATATTAATAATGATAATAATGAGATCTCAACCAGTGAAGGTTCAGAATTTAAACCTTTTTAGCTGAGGAAACAGTGCTGAACACCAGGCCACCATGCTAACCACCAGGCCACCATGCTAACCACCAGGCCACCATGCTAACCACAAGGCCACCATGCTAACCACCAGGCCACCATGCTAACCACCAGGCCACCATGCTAACCACCAGGCCACCATGCTAACCTCCAGGCCACCATGCTAACCACCAGGCCACCATGCTAACCACCAGGCCACCATGCTAACCTCCAGGCCACCATGGTAACCACCAGGCCACCATGCTAACCACCAGGCCACCATGCTAACCACCAGGCCACCATGCTAACCACCAGGCCACCATGCTAACCACCAGGCCACCATGCTAACCTCCAGGCCACCATGCTAACCACCAGGCCACCATGCTAACCTCCAGGCCACCATGCTAACCACCAGGCCACCATGCTGCCACAAGTGGTTTTGGTCTAGTTTTACAAAAACTTTAAAAGTTCATTACAACAATCAGGACCCAGAATTAAAAATTTAAATTCTTTCACACATCCTAATATACAACTACTGTAAAATGCACTTAACAACATTTTGTGTGCATTTCACTCAAAGTACAGCACTCCTATTTAATCATCCATCCCTCCATCCATCCACCCATCCAGAGTCAGTTTAGAGTCACTAATCATCCTGACATTTGGACTGTGAGGTGGAAACCAGACAACCGAGAAAAAGTTTAGTTTAGTTCAGTGGTTATTTCAATTTCCACAAAACAAATAACCAAAGTACAGGTGTAAATCATCAGTGTAATACAAAAAAATGTAATTTTTTGGTATATATATATATATATATATATATATATATATATATACACAAAATAACTGTACACATACATACAGCATATTCCACATGTCATTACTAAATATCATTCCATACAGTCTATATATAAGCACATACATACATATACACATACCTACACATATACATACATACATACACACATGCATACTGTATATACATATTAATATATATATATATATATATATATATATATATATATAAATATAAATATATATATACACACACACACATACATACATACGCATACATACATACATACATACATACATACATACATACATACATACTGTATGTATGCACATATACACACATGTCCATAGATACATGCCTATGTGTATTATACCTTTGTTTTATATGTATTAATCATTTTGTATTTATAGGTGGTTTTGAATTGTAATAACGAGAAAAACCAGAGAAAAAGTCCAGACAGAAGGGACCCAGCAGGGACTGAAGCTGGATCCCTCGTTGCTCTTAGTAACTACCTAACATCACACTACTGTGCTGTGAAAGTTAGAAATAAAGGCCTGCGACCAAAAGTTATGAAGTAAACAAATGCCTCCGACTTAATTTGAGGAGATATGTTGACTGTATATAAAATAAAAACATGTTTGTTTTGGGGGTGTGTGGTCAGTAAAAGCTGGTGTCAGCCCCAGATATCCATTCCCCGTCTGGCTTTAACAGCAACTGAAGCGGCGAGTGCATCTATCATTGTTTTTCATCGTGGCTGACCGGTGGGAGTGACCTGGCAGTGTCGCTGGCGGACTCCATCGCGACCGGCAACGAAAAAAACTTCACGCCTGGTTGAACTTTTGACCTTTGCACCGATCTGTCAGCGACAACACGTTCTGAAATCGAGTCATGCTTTGCATTTTCAGTTTGGGTGTTTTGTCGCACCTGGTTTGACTCTGGGCTGCACATTTGGCCGACTGCTATTTGTTTTGTCTCCTGATGATGGGGGCCTGTGATTGATGGACGGGGTCCAGGACATCTCCGATCGACAGCTGTTGATAGCTCTGAAATCGAGAGCAGCAGTCGGAGCGTAACAATGAGCTCATTGCGCTCTTGGCTTGGTCGGCCGCCCAGGAAACCTCGGCACTGGGGGGATTTCATGAATTTCAACTGGGGCCACAAATGTGACTGCACATGGAAATTGTTGCTGGGGTGGATGGAGAGGGACTAAACTCTGAATATGGCCTCGATAATTACAATAACGGCAGCAAAAAAGGGAGAAGGAAAACATAAACAGCAGTTATTGTGAGCTGGGAAATGTGAGAACGGCAGTGTGCCGCACCTTCACCGCCGTCACAGCTTACTTCCTCCTGTAATGTCCGATCAACAGCTGCTGCAAGAGCTGAAACCTCCAGGAAATGATTGAGACGTTCAGCGTCGGATCATGATTTGCTGCTCACTCACCTGTAGACAGGTGGAGCTTAACTCACCCCTCAGAGGTTAAAGTAATATCAAACACATGAGTTGTCCCTGGTGAGAACATGCCATCCATGCATAGAGCCAGAATTATCTACTTTTATCAATCTGTAAATGATCTGTAGATGATGAAACTTAAAAGAAAAACGGGAAATGAACCTGCCAGGGAGGTGCGAGTATTGACAGATCCGCGGTAAAGTTAACACCTACAAAAGAGTATCTGTTATTCCACGTAGGGTACATTCTGTGGGTTAAAAAGTCAATGTGAAAATTAAGCATCATTCCATACTGGTTTTTGTCTTAAAACTGTCCATATTTCGGCTTTAATTGGACGGCATCATGCTGTAATAAGCTGTGGTTGCACGGCTTTGATGCCCGAGCCCTCTGAGGTTACCGAAGCACCGGCACCACATATGAGCCCAAATTAGCATTCTGGGCAAGCAGAACTCCCCAAGCTTAATTAAGGTAAATTCAACATCCCAGTTCATCATTGGGTTTTATATAATCTTAAAACCAGTTGTGCTTGTTTGGCAGCTGTTTATTTCTTATATTAAAAAAGCAAACATTACGCTGTAGATGATTTGGCATCCCAGGATTTTGAATTTGAGCCCCCTATAATGGGAAATCTGGGTTTGCGCAATGATTAAATGCTTAATAAAAAATTCATTGTCGTTGCCAACATCTGTATTGTACAGGCTAACGGCTCACTGGAGTGTGTGAGGCTTGTAAAGTTTCCAAACGCACCGCTGAGAACCCTGGAAAGTTCAGCTAAGAGTTTGCCCTCCTCATTACCGAGCTACTTCTGTGTGTGCGATTAGACTGAGAACATCTTTAATTGCTTTAAAATCTGAATGCATGATAAGAATGGATTAATTTGATTTTTCTGTTCCTACAAGTAGCAGATGGTTTATGTCTTCAGAATGCTCATGTTGTAAAATGAGATCCCCAGCTTGTCTCTGATTGGTCACTGTTAATGAAGCATGCTGGGCTGATTATTGATTTAGAAAATGAGGACAGCACCAGCATTGTGTGTTGCTGTGATGAATTAAAGACAAGCTTTGTCTCATAGTTGACGGAACCCTAACTCGAATAACACAAAATCTTTGATTTTTCCATTCAGGAGGCCCGTCAAAGTAATTTTATTGTTTATTTAAAAGCAGCCACTTTTATCGTCGTCTCTAACAAGCAGATGGTCGACTTGACTTATTTCTGTTTTGTGTTTCTGAATGACCGATCAAATGCATGATGGGAAATGCAATGAGCTGCTTGTCAGGGAAGACACAATTCACGGGAGAGGGCCCCGCCAAAGCTGCACACGTTCCCAATTTAGTCCCATCTCTGTGGTTTTTAAGGTTAGTCTTCTTTTTCTTTTTTTTTTTTTTTGCAGTATTATTGGCTGTTGCGAGAGCAGCTGTTCCCCAGCCTCCTTCCCTCCCGAATTACCATCCCCGCTCTGACAGACAGGCGGCTGACGGGGAAACTCTGCGTGCATGAGGAGGTCCAATTCGCTGATGAGAGGAATGTGCTGCACCGGGTTGGGGGTCCAAGACAAGAACCGGCGGGGGGGGCGCAGGGTTGCGTCCAGGTTCACACAAAGTCGGTGCCGGGTCTGGGAGGCAACGGCAGCCAGATTCCCTCTGACGGGGAGCGAGATCCTGCCTGCATTTATTTATTTATTTACCTAATTATTTATTCATTTATTTATTCAGTTCCCCAGACACCCCGGTCTTGTTTTTGGCTGCAGACTCCAAACTGGCAGCTCTCCACTCCCTGAAATTAAAGCACTCAGAAACCACAGATGCATTTTTCATATTTGAAGGAAAATACTGGGGGTGGACGCAATAATAGAAGCACCTGTGCAATATAATATATTCCTCGGTGAAAACAGCACGACTACACTCTGAAACTGAATCTACGACTCTGTGACACCGACAGCAAAAAGAGCATTTACTATTTCACGGCTTGTACTCTG
Source organism: Cololabis saira (assembly GCF_033807715.1). Classification (NCBI taxonomy): domain Eukaryota; kingdom Metazoa; phylum Chordata; class Actinopteri; order Beloniformes; family Belonidae; genus Cololabis; species Cololabis saira. Next base: position 39,125,982 of record NC_084589.1, on the reverse strand, counting down.
GACATTTGTCTTGGACTGCAGAAAAGGCTCCTGCAAGAATCATTTATTATGAGAGCATCATTTAGATTTGTACTAAAGTGGCCTTTTGTAGAAGTGGTTCTGCTTATTGGTTCAATTACGTATTAATTAATCAGGAGGAAAACTAATGAAATATTGGTAAACCTGCTCTTCCAGTAGTTCTCGGTGTGAACATCAACATTTCATTGGCGGGAGGTGAACAATGTGGATGAAAGTATCTTTCAACCTACAGTTATCCTCATCTGTGTTCGAGGAGAGGTCCTGGTGTTTGATCGACTCATGGCTGCAGGTCTTTGTAATCTTTTTAGAGCCCGTCACTGTCAGAGAAAAGCCTCGTATCGGCACTTTATCGTTATTCTGTGCCGTGACCTGAAATAAATGTATTGTGGCAGCATTTTCCTTCTTTTATACCACATTGAGTTTAAAAACAGACAAAAGAGAACTTTTCTTGCCATTTGTAGCTCAGTGGGTTTCTCTGTAGGTGTGGAGGTTAAAACCATCTTGATTAATAAAAGATGAGGAAGGTACAATTTTGTCAGGAACCCAAACAACTCGAAGCCGTGTTCTCAGCAAAATGGCAATGAACGCCAGCACAGAGCACGGCACAGCCACGTCAGAATAAGTTGCTGTCTTAAGACTTTGATGAGACTCCCAAACATCTGTCCACCAGTTTTGTGAAAGTTCATACTTCTCATGAACTAGTTCAAAGTTCAGTTCACATAGTTTAAAAATGAATAGTTCACCATTTTCACTTTGAACTAGTTCAAATTCAGCTCATTTCAATATTTTTAGGTGAGAAGTACGAATCAAACGCTACCCTATCCTAAAACTGTTCACTGTATACAATCATGTATTGTCCTAGTGGCTTTTCAACTTTCAAGAACTGCAAATTGTATGTATATTATACATTTAATAGTAAATATATTCTAAATCACTGTAAGCTATGAGTGTATATATAGTATAGAAGTATGAGTATATTATAATGTATGAGTATATTATAATGTATGAGTATATTATGATATGTAGTATATTTATACTACTATTAATAGAGGTATGGGTATATTATAAATTATAAAGTCATTGCAAACTATTTTGCTCAAAAGTGGAACGGATCTGGTGATGGTAGTAAATATTGTGACTTAAGATGTGGATGGTGGGTTACTTAATCTTTTATTTTTGTTTCAATTTATTATTTCAGGAATTCTAGTGAATGTTTTTCACCCTTTTTGAGTTGTATTATTGTCATATTTTGTATGTCTATGTGTGGACCCCAGGAAGAATAGTCTTCCCATGGTGAAGACTAATGGGGATCCTTTTTAAATAAACAAGTGAACTTTACTCAGAGGCTGTAATTCTCCAACAATGTAGTCCATTATCAACTTGTCTACCTGTTGCAGGTAAATCAGACCCCTGAAGTTTGGGCCTGTTGGGTCTTCTTGGTCTTTCCTGATGACTTTTTTTGATTGTTAAGGACTTGCAGATATTTTCTCACACTGGACGGATGCTTTAACCCCACATGACGTTTCAAATTTGAAGTTGACGAGGCAGACACTTGGACTTGTTTTCTTAGGTGGAGATAATTTGCACGGAAAGGTTAAATTTTTACCGTCTGACTCTTTGGGAGACAATGTGTAAAATTCCCTCAGATAATGATAAGCGGATCATCATCTGACGCTGCGTCCACAACGTCTCTCTCTTCACTGGTCATGTAAAGACTGCACGGGGCTCGGGCCACCGTTGCCATGCGAGCTGGTGCCCGTTGCTATGCTAGTGTGCACTGCATTGTGGGTAATGTAGTGTGAAGTGGTCGTCTCGTTGAGTATTTTAAATGTGCTGCTGAAATGTATCCCGTAATAATTGGACCTAAACAGTGAAGCTGAAACTCACATCATCTGAACAGTTCTGATTTGCAGAATGAACAAGTTCACATTCAGGTTCTTTATTTGCAAATATGTTGCGTTCAGTTCAACGTTCTCACAGAAATGAACGTGTTCATTTGAACTCGTTCATGCACAACACTGCAGTCCACTTCAGCGATAACGTGGAGTCGGTCCACACGGACAAACTGAGCTCATCTTGACCAATTATGGGTGCAAAAGTGCATAAAACCGACCGGTTATAAGTTATAAGTTAAGTTGTAAGTCCTCCACTGATCCTGCGTTAAAAGGAGGAGATCCTTATCCCCTGATCACACCGATCACAGAATCCATTTAAGCTGCACCGAGGACGGAGGATGATCTGAGCACTTGTGTTATTCAGACAGCAACAGCCGTGGATTTCAATCACGATCCCCCGCCGAGCTCCATTTCTAGACACGCAGGCCTTCGCTGTCCAACGCTGTGATCGCCTTTGAGTAGAACAACAAAGTACTCGCCGCCTATTTGCTAACTGGTGTCGTATATTCATGTCTACTTCTATTGACGTGCGGCACAAACATTTCTAATTACCTTCAGCTCTGCGATATCAGCCTCCCTCCAATAACCTGCTGTGGCGTTTTACCACCTGTTACTAATCGCTCTGTGAATTTGTCACGGCACCGGCAATGATTCAAACTAACACCGCGCGCCCCACAAGACCCCTCCAGGAAACGCTGCAACCGGCTGCAGCGCGGCGCTCGCAGAGCCGGGGGAGCGACTTCATGGATTTTTTGCATCATTAACTATTTATGAGTTGCCACTTCATGTTATTTACACTGGACTGATGGTAATGCTGTTCAGGGCTCAAACGGCGTGCAGGCCCCCCGCCGGGACGGCGGGGCCGGGGAGGGGGTGGAGGAGGGGTTCAGGGCATGTGTGATCTGTTAAATATTGTACGGAAACGCCACCTGCAGCTGTGAAGGAGCTGCGGGGTAAAAGGGGCGACTCTGGCGGGACGAGGAAACGCTGCAGACGCTGGTGCACGCAGGCGAGCGCTCGCGGAGGCAGCAACTATATAATGCATAAGAAAAGGCAGAGCCACAGACCACAAGGAATATTCAGTTGACCTGGTTTATCTTTAGCTTTAAACCACAAGAGCTGATTGCGTCACCGTTCGCAGTAAATGTGTCAAAGCAGAGGATAGCTCAGGCATGATCTGCTTCTGCGCTGAAGATTACACTCAGAAGATCTACTTTCTATTGTTCATGTGATGGAAAAGTTAGTACTCCCTTCTTTAATCCTGTTTTCTTCTGTGTAAAAACATAATTGATATCATCTGGTAACATTTGCTTTGAGTATTTGGAAAATACAAAATCTCAAATGCTTCAACTTTGTGTATCTTTGTTCAATGTGAAGTCGAAACATCAAAATAAAAAAATAAAAATCATATGTGCAACACTAAGTGCTGGTTTGAGGTCTGGACTGGTCACTGGTCATAGGTTACCAGGTCTTTTAGTTGCAAGCTAACCCCATATGGAAGTAAATCTGTGTCATTGGATTTTCAAAGAAAAAGGTGATTGAATTTCTACCACTGAATATTTATGCATTGAAATGATGTATCTGAGTGTTTTTCAACGTTAAAATATTCAGCTGCAAAAACTTAAACCGCAAAGAATTCAATCGCAACATCCCGGATCCCAAGGAAGAGCAATCGATTCTAGATTCAAGATTCAGTAATAGACAGCTGACATTTTTATATTATTATTTTACATTATCATATTTAGGTGTTTTTGGTGAGTTTTTTAAGATACTATATAATATATGACATCATACTGAGACCTTGAAAAAAACAAACATCCGAATGTCATCTCGTTTAATTTCCGCTTAGTTCATGTCCACTACAGTCTGGTAATGTACAAATGTCAGCTGTCTATTACTGAATCTTACAGGCACAAACCACACTGACGGCGTAAAGAAGAGTTAAAACCAGAGGTGGGTAGTAACGAGTTACATTTACTCTGTTACATTTACTCTAGTAAGTTTTGGGAAATTTTGTACTTTTAGGAGTAGTTTTGAATCGCAATACTTTTTACTTTTACTTGAGTAGATTTGTGAAGAAGAAACTATTACTCTTACTCCTCTACATTAGGCTACGTTGAGCTGTTACTTTTCTTTTATCCCTTTTATCCGCGTATATATACATACATACATATACACGTCAATCTCATGACATCACTGGGTGATTCTTTGGGGAAAATGTTTGTTTTTGCATGTTTTGTCACATTTATACAAACTCAAACACACACAGAGGTTCTATGAGTTCATGGGCTTATTCTAGTTCTGCCTGGTTAAAAAAGAAAAGTACGAAGGCTTGAAATTTTGTGCTACTTGTGCTTAATTAATTTTTTTATTCTGTTATTCTTTTATTTATTTTATTATTTATTAAAGTACTTGAATTTACTTTAAGATTATTTTAATTTAAGCTATTTTTTATTTTTTATTCATTTTAATTAATTTTATTATTTTATTGATTTAATTTGCCTGAAGATGATTATTTTGTACTTTTGTCTGTTTGAATGGTTGTGTTAAAAAAATAAATCAGACGTTACTCAACAAGTACTTTTTTAATTTTACTCAAGTAATTATTTGGATGACTACTTTTTACTTCTACTTGAGTCATATTATTCTGAAGTAAACAATACTTTTACTTGAGTACAGTTTTTGGCTATTCTACCCACCTCTGGTTAAAACACACCGAAGCCCCATTATTATTAGAAATGGCTAAAATCCGGTCACCATGGTAGCCGACAAGCCAAAGTTGAACTGGGGTGACTCGCGCTCGCTCCCAATCTTGAATCTTGAATCGATTGCTCTTCCTTGGGTTTCCAGATGTGGAATTTTTGCTTACGAATTTTTTGAAGTTGAATTTTTTGTATTAAAAAGCATTCAGATGCATAATTTCAATGCATAAATATTCAGTGCTAGAAATTCAATCACTTTTTTCTTTCAAAATGTACTTCCATGAACCCAACTCATCAGCCTTCACGGTTGTGCTTGACTGCAGTCCGCAGCGATGTGATGCTTGAAATGCTCACTTCAGTTTCCTCCAAACATGGTGATGGCTATAAAGACTAAACACTTCTATTTTGGTCTCATCTGTCAATGGGACGTTGCTCCAGAAGTCTTGTGGTTTGTTCAGATGAAGTTTTGTGAACCTGAGTCATGTAGTCTTTCCAAACAAACCGGATGTGTCCAGTCTTCTTCTCCAGGGAGGCCCATGGACTCTGTAGCTCCTGTTTGTCTTTTTTTAATTTCTCTGGACACTGCACAGTCCGACCGTGGGGTAAACTTGCTGGGATGTCCACTACTGGGAAGATTGGCAACTATCTAATCCCTTGTTCTCGTGAACGCTCTCACTAAGGCACGTCGAACTCCAAATTACCATTTTTTTGATTCATGCTCAAAGGAGCATGAGGCTCCTTTTAAGAAATGAGACTCTCTAGCGCCACCCTTCGTCACGACGGCCGTCGCAGGTACTGCAGCCAACAGCGAAGCCGGCACGGGAGAACGGGGAGAACGCGCATGACGTCACATCCGCAGGACAGCGCGGGAAAAAATTTGGCCCCCGAATTGCAGCACATTTTGCAGCACACAGCCTGTTCAAGGCAAGGGAGAGATACGCTAGATGGCTCATTCTTTTTGGTTTGGAACGCTTCATCTGACATTATTACTAGAAAACTTAAAACGTATACGAATTTTTTTCATAAATCCTGCCTCAATCCTGCCTCATGCTCCTTTAACTACAATAACTTATCTAAGGCCTCTGCTTATGTCTGTCTCTTGTGGCATTGTGTTAATGCACACTTGGATGCTCAGGACCAGCAAATTGCCAAAGTGTCTGATTTTATCAAGGTCTGCATACCTGCTGAGGAGCAATTCATCATTGACTAATGATTAGCAGCACTTTGGCTTCATTTTCGCACAAACCCAACAATAGCAGAGTGAAATTCCACATAACGGTGCGTCTACTCACAACATCTTTGTTATTTGTTGTGATTTCACACAAAAAATATGGTAGGAACTCTTGCAAATGGTTTTTCCATCTAGTTCTTGGTCGTACAAACAAAGTGAAGGCCAATGCTGACAATAAATGTCTCAGTTATGTAGTCATTCACTGCCTCTTTTGTCTCTCTCTCTGAAATCAAAAAGTAAATAAACAATACGTGCACTTAACTACAAACGTATCAACGCAGCGAGGTGTCAAAATCCCTTTCACAACATGGCATGCTAACTGTAAATGAAACACTCGAAATGTCCAATCAAACAAACAGCTGTCACATACTTTGGTTAGTGCAGATGCTCTCAGGGAGACGAGTGGACCTGTCAAAAATAAAACGTCAGAAGCAAAGTAGAGTTATTCTTGAACCACCTCAAAGAAAAGTCAAGCCGCGGAGATAAACAGAATATCTCTTTTTCTCCCTTTCTTTCTTGATATGACAGACATCAGCATCCTTGGAGTTGCCTCCAGACTGCTGCTTTGAACGCTCGGGGACTTCTTGTTGCCAGGAAATATTAGATATGAGTTTTCATTTTGTTGATAACTGCTGGGAGCGTCGCCCATCCACACCGTTTTAGTTTATCAACACCCCGGAGCTTTTCTACGCGTCTGCCAGGAGGGATAGCATCTTTGTAGACTTTTATTAAGTCCCTGTTTGTTGTTGTCTGACTTGGCCGTGACCACTTTCTGCTCTCTCGCTGCTTATTTCTAAGCACAGACGTTGCGGCCGCCCCTGCAGCATCTCTGCACGAGCTCAGGAGCATCTCTGCTCTTTATTCCAGGGCCAGTATTCGTCTTTTTCCACATAGTTACGTAAATTCAACACAGATTATAAAACGGGTTTTATATAATAATATTTAAAAAAACGGTGCTGATATCATTAGTCTTTTCAGTCGTTGCAGCTCATATTGCTGATTTAGTTATTACTGGAACTCCCAAGTGCTCAAACAAAAGACAACTGAAAATCATCATGCTGTGATTGTTGTTTTTCAGCCATTCCACTTGTTTAATGAGATCTTTGGATAACTGGACTGAAACTGAGTGTCTAAGTTACCAAGAATAAGATTTAAGAGATGATGCAGATTTAAGTAGATTCATTTATTTATTTATCTATTACCGATCCCCATTAGTCCTCATTGCAGTGAAGACTATTCTTCCTGGGGTCCAACATTGCACACGTAAAACAATAAAATACAATCCTTACATTTAAAACATAACTTAATCTAAACAAAAATGATCTGAGATGTAATGGAATTCAACCCTTAAATTGTTGAAACCAGCCAGAACCAAACAACAAAAAATATTCCAATTTACACACTCAGAATTTCAGAATAAACCAAGAATTTCAGAATAAACCAACTAACTAAAACTGACTTCCTTTCTAAGTAGTGCTTTTCTTAATTTATTCATTCTTACAATTCAAGTAGACAAAATCATCTTTAAGGTTAGTGTTAATCTTTTTTGAGCAGACTACCAGTCTGTACACTTAGGGCCCGATTTACTAAGATCCTAAATAAAGAGTACTAAATTGCGTGTGCACTGAAAAAGTTTGCGCGTGCTGTTGTTGTGTGTTTTGCGGGTGATCAACTAAGATTGCGTACGCAATTGATAACAGGTGCAAACTGCAGTATTTAAATTAGGTGTTGCGTGTCTTAAGGTTTGCGAGCGCAAACTCTGCGCCATGGAGAGTCTGGATGGAAAGCTCAGTCACAAGTCACAAGCGCAAAATGAAATTTGACGAGTTGGAGTTAGAGATATTAGTGGAAGAGGCAAATAAACACATTCATGAACTACAGCAAAGAAATATAAACATTACCAAAAGAAACGCAATATCGGAGAAAACCGTCTGGTTTTTCATATTTCAATTTTAGGCACAGATCAAAAATACGAAATAGAAAAACGGGCCACAGGACTGAATTTGATTTTAATATTGAATTGGTCGGGTTTGCGTAACCCGGCGGTGCTCGGCATGATCTGAGGAGAAAAAGACAATCAGACACAGAGCTGGAGAGTGCTTTGATTCATCTATTTATGAGTTAAGTTTTTATTCAGATGTCCACAGTATATTGCAAATATTATATATTATATAGCAAACACTGACAGTAAATGTGTGACAGACGGGACCATCATATGACCGAAAGAAGAGAAGTGTTCAGAACAGCGCACAGAGCGCACACTAAAGGCTGATTTATGGTTCCGCGTCACACCAACGCAGAACCGACGCCGTAGGCTACGCCTAGCACCTTCCTTTCAAACGTATTAAATACAGACGCAATCACAATACGCGCAATTACTTTCAGGCTTGGTAAATCTCATTGCGCGTGGTAAATGGAGCAATTTGCATCTTCCCCTCCCAGTATTTAGAATTTCTGGTGGGTACGCCCCATATTGATTATTCATCAGGGCAAAAGTACTAAATGAATAGCCTGTGCAATTTTGCGCATTTCAGAGACGCAGTCGTCTTTGCACGCTGTTAGTACATCAGCTGGCACTTTGGTTTGCGGGTGCTGTCAAGTTTGCACACGTTTTAACACACGCAAACCTTTAGTAAATCGGGCCCTTAGTCAGGCCAAGACTATATTTTGCTGCTCTTATCAGATTTGGTTTATTCAAGTGGCCGAGGCTAAATTTTCCACCACTGTTACCATCAAATCTCACCTTTTTTTGTGCACTGTTGATGTTTCCACGCTACACTCACCTGGAGATGAGCCTTTTCCACCTCAACTCAACATCTACAGACACAGAAACGTCTGTTTCACAAACAGTGAGAGGTGGACGCACTGTTTCAGTAATGACGACTTCACAACCTAAGAGGGCCTCGGTGTCGGCTTATCTTATCTACCACTTGTTTAGGATCTTTGGAATTTAAATGTTGTCGTGGTCGCGTAGAGGTAAAATCTGTTCAAGATTCCCGAATCCTTTCCATTTCCATCCTCCGAATGATGTGAAAAAGCTGTAATTCGCTGTGATCAGGGCTGTTGTCCTCTCCAACAAACCTCCACCAGTTGTGGGGTTATTGACGGCCTCATCCACCACGGAGAAAAAGTCCCCTGATTGGAAGACTAATTTTTATAAACAGAGAGCACTCACTTTTTTTTTCAATCACTGAAGCTTCAAAGCATCATTATGACAAGCGCTATCCGAGAGCCGAAACCCCTTCCACCGGCAGGCTTATGATTAGCCAAAAAATTAGCGAGAAATGTTTCGTTTAATGATTAAAATCATTGGTTTTCATGCCGAGCCGTGTATCAACTCCTCAGGTGTTTTTATTTTGTGATTCATTCTTCACTTCACTGAATATCGCAGACGAGGTTGATGAGGTTTAACTGTATATTTATTGATTATCACTTCTCTACCTCCACCTAAATAGGAAAAGTGATCTTAAACCACATGTACCTTTTTCATTTTGGCCATACTCTAAGTTATATATTTTAACAATGTGTTTCCCTTCCACCCATTTATACATACATACACACACACACACACACACACACACACACACACACACACACACACACACACACACACACACACACACACACACACACACACACACACACACACACACACACACACACACACACACACACACACACTCAAGCAGTGACTCTCAGGTGTGTATGGCCAATTTTCGGAGCTTCAGACATTTAATACCTACCTGTAAGTCAAGTTAGAGCCCAAATTCACCGGTTTCTCTGTGCCACTTTATGGCGCTTTTCCACTAGTACCTACTCAGCCTGATTCGACTCGCCTTGCCTCGGTTTGTTTCTTTTCTACTAGGCGTCTAGCGTGCCGAGTAGATACTTTTTCTGTAACTACTCTGCCGAGGTTCTAAGCGGCTGAGTCGGCTGTATCTGACGTCATCACACTACAGGCCACCGATTGGTCGGGGGGTTGGAGTCAGACGTCTGAGTCAGGATGTGACATCAGCTGAAGAGCGACTCTGACGGCGGCTTTTTGTTCATTTTATTCGACAGGCAATGGCAGCGCAAAAGTCTGTTTGGTGATCCAACTCTGAGGTGCAGATGTTCATAAACCTGGTGGCTGAGGAGAGAATTAAAAAGGGATCTAGACGGGCGATAAGGAACGACCAGATCCACCAGGAGCTCTGTCACTTCATAGCTGCTCGCGGCTACCAACGGACTTTTCTACGACGGAGTATTAGGGCCAAACTAAGACAAAAAAAAAATTGAAATTACGAGAATAAAGTCATAATATAATGAGAATAAAGTCGTAAAATTACGTGAATAAAGTCATAATGTTGCGAAAATAAAGTCGTAACATTACGAGAATAAAGTCGTAATAGAATAAAGTCGTAATATTATGAGAATTAAGTCATAACATTACGAGAATAAAGTCGTAAAATTACGAAAATAAAGTCGTAATATTACAAGAATAAAGTGGTAATTTATGAAAATAAAGTCGTAATATTACAAGAATAAAGTGGTAATTGGTGGTAACTGTAACAGGAAGAGCATCTTCTCCCTGTGTTAAAATGAGGAATATCTTGTGAAGTTATATTTATATATTATATTATATATTACGACTTTATTCTCACAACATTATGACTTTATTCTGGTAATTCTACGACTTTATTTTCGTAATTTCCATTTTTTTTTGTCTTAGTTTGGCCCTAATACTCCGTCGTACTTTTCAGCAGCGCCGAGACAAAACATTTTTTTAAAGCGTCGCCGCTTGAAGCTTCTCTCACTCTAAGTTTTTAACTTGATATTTAACACAAGCCACAGACCCAGCAGCACATCTATCATCTCCTCCAGGTTCTACATCTTTAGTGTTGTTGTCTTCTTCGTTTAGATACACAATCAAATACGTCACAGCAGCTTCGCTCCAACCTCCTACTTCTGCTCCAGGTGCTGAATTGTAGTGGAAAAGAAACCAGGCCGAGTTGAGTCCAGCTGAGATGGTGCTGGTGGAAAAGTGCCATTAGAGGCCGACTGCTGGATTGATGCGTGTAAGTTGATGTAGACTTGAGTCGTTCCCGGGACACTTCTAATCCTCGCTGCACTGCTTGATTGTGATGCTTCTACACCTGGTGGGACCCAGCGGTTCAACTTCTTCAGTCCCCGTAACCCTCACAGAACCATTTGGTCCGAATCCACCTACTTGACCTGGAACCACTGCTGGGTGTTACTTTCAAAATAAGACAAATGATTGATTTTAGTAGGTAATTGTTGGGTTTCGTCGAGCATTATTGATAAAAAAAATGACAACTTCTCCCCGTGTTTGTAACAAAATGCTCCTAAAAGCATTAAGTTGGATTAAACTTGGTCTTATCACGCAACATAAAAAGCACTGACACACTTTAAACTGCTTAAATCCTGTGTGATGTGCTGCAATACAAAAAAAATACAGCTCACAAGCGGTAGTCCAAATAATGCAACAAACTAATAAACAAATGCAAATTCAGCGTGGAGCAGTCGTGGTTATCAGCAGGGTTTTTGTTGCTGTTTGTGAAGGAGATTATTCGTCGGAGTAGTGTTCACAAAGCTGTCAAACCTAAAACGATTGATAGCAGATGGATTAATTGAAGATGACAGGGTTTCTTTTGGCGGGGGCGCAGTTGTGGAGACTCACCATTTATTAACACATCATTGACCTGAGGCAATGAGGTAATCTTTTTTTCTTCTTCTTCCTCTTCTGTTGCACTCTAAATGCAGACTGTGTGTTAAATCCATTAAAAAAAACACATACACAAGGGGGGGGGGGGGGGTAAAAACAGCACTGGGATTCAAAAGCAGCTAGATTGACGTACAGATTAAAGAGAAACAGTAATACAATGACGGCATGACAATCTTGCCATGCATTTTATGGTGACGAATAGTCAGAAATCCTTTTATCAGTGACACATCAAGGAGCATTTAGTTCATGCTTCAGTTAATCCTATTGACTATTTTGTGATTTTTTTTCTCTCTTACTTGTTCCATCGTGCTATATTTGTCTCATAAATACAGAATATTTTGGCAAATTGCTATACACAATCCTATTAAGGGAGTTGCAGTTTCGTGTTTCCTGCCAGTCTGTTCTCTGTTCGGGTGTAGCATTATAGGCTATGACTACTGCGGCGTCATTAACGGATAATTAGAATATTTTGTATTTTTAGACACTTCTTTTAGCAAAGCAATTTTTTTTTTATTATCCCTTAACAATCCAGACTTCCCACTTCTTTTATTCTAATGTGCCACGATATTCCTTTCATCTATCAATCAATTAATTAATTAATCAGTCTTTATCCTGCACTTTACAGAAAGCCTGTTTTAGACGAGGTGAAGCCATTCCAAATCGAGGAAAAAAGACTGTATCAGGGAAGCAGTCACACTGAGAGTAAGGTTTTAATATGATAATTGATTCTGAATCATGAGGAAACGTGGTTCACTCCAGCCGATGATGTTTCCACCGCTGGTTTCTTCGGCCGAGTTTATTGCATTGGCTTTCCTCAGTAACTGATCCTTCTTTTGGCTGTGCGGGTTCATTTCTTAACAGCATGGTTGGCTGCTCGGCCTGGATGGGGTCGCACCAGGACACCAGCGTTGACACCTTGACTCTGGTGCTGAGGTTTACTAGCAAGAAAGGGATCTTGGTTTTGGGTGGAGGTTAAGATTAGCCATGTCAGCCACCAGCATTTGGTTTAATCAGGAAATGGGATCCGTACTCGGCCCACTTGTCTTCTTTTTTTTTTTTTTTTATATTTATTAACATACAGTGCAAACAACGACAAAAGACGACATCAGTTTGTGTGTGTGTGTGTGTGTGTGTGTGTGTGTGTGTGTGTGTGTGCGTGCGTGCGTGCGTGCGTGCGTGCGTGCGTGCGTGCGTGCGTGCGTGCGTGTGTGTGTGTAGATAAGGTGATGAAAGGAGATACATAAATTGATAATATTAATTCGAGAGTAAATAAGTTAAACAAATAAATAATTATCATATAGAGTGGTGTAGCACGATATAAAATAGAATAATAATATAGTAATGTCCTAATATAACATAATTTTTATAAAATATTATAACATATAACCAAATTATATTACCATACTATTATATATAACAATATAATAATACTATAGTTTAACATCCCATGAGATTTCATAATTTATATAATAATGAGACAATACATCATGATAATGCCAAGAATAATTATTAGAATTAAAATTGGTAATTTATATATTGCAATTAGGGGTGAGGTCAGACCGGGGCGCCACATCTCGTATAAAAGCCACATCTTGTATAAAACAACAAAAAAAGTTCAATGTTTTCTAAACATGGGACCACAAAATTATATTCTTTGCTCTGTAAGGTTAAAATGAATCGGTTATAGTTGATTTATGCTTTTGCGTTAAACCAACTACGTATGTCCCACCCCAGCTGGGGATCCTCCGACTTCTCCTCTTACATAGCCTGACTTACTGCATACGGAGAAAATAATTGAATCAAAACATCTGTGTGTGTATTAGTGATGTGTGGAACGATACTGAAATATCGATAATTTAATTCAATTCAATTCAATTTTATTTATTTGTTTACAGGGACTGTACATGTTGATGAACACAGGTGTAAACATGCATGGTTATAGCCATAGGCTAATTTCCACCATTCGTCCCTGAGGCAAATCAATGCCAAACATAAAATCGGATACTTCCGATACCAGATCTGTATGCTCTAAAATTGATTTTCAAATACAAATATTGATACTTTGGTACTTCCAGCATTTGTATTAATGTATATCATTAAAAGGAATACGGGGGAAAGTAACTAAACTATTCAGATTTTGTCTAAATGACACGCTGCTGGTAGGAACTACTTTTTTCATTTTCCTTTTTGTTTATTATTCACTTATTTTACTGGTTTTATTATTTTACTTAGGATCTTTTTTTAGTGATGGAAAAACCTTTTGAAACACTCTAGTTTTTCTCACAGCTCGGCTATATTTTGAATGAGGCCACTACCTCAGTATACAGTTGACTTTAAAATACTTTAAATAGCTAAATAAGTGACTTTTATGTCTGTTTATCTGTTTATCCTTAAGCTATCTAAGATACACCAATTTATTTGCACAATGTATCAGTATCGAATCAGTATCGCCGATACCAGCCTGAATTTTACTCAATATCAGATCGTAAAGGAACTCGGGGGTATCGAAAATGACTAGTGCATATTACTTGATTTGTTTGTGCGTATTATCTGATTTGAACTAAGTATCGAGGGAAATAAAGCTTGACTCAGATGAAATTTCAGATGACCCAGCTTTCCACCAGTCCTTAAATGCACCATGTATGGACGAATCTGTGAGGCTTCTTGGAGGCGTGAAAAGACTCTCAAAACCATTTGTGTGTATATATAGCTTTGTGTGTGTGTATCAGGCGATGCGTGCATGCGTATTTGTGTGTGTAGGAGGCTTTTTGAATTCTTAATTATCGTTTTGTCCGTAACTTTGAGCAACTTATGCACCCACAAATCTAATAATACGCACAAATCTAATAATACGCACAAGTCAGATAATACACACACACAAATGTTTTGAGTTGTTTTTTCTCTCCATAGACTTACACCTCCCCAGAAATGTACCTTGTAGGGAATGCCGTGTAGCTTAGCGGTCCCTTTTTTGTATTTCCCACCACAACAACAAAAGTTCAGCGGTCACAGGGCCCGTTTCATGTTTTGACTGCTGACTAAATTCACTACCCAGATTTAGCATCCTCCAAAGAACCAGGGCTCAATATAAGAAGTGAGCTAAATACTTGTAAACGGCGCTGCGTCTGCAAAGAGAGTCACCGCCACACACACACACACACGGGTCAGAAAACATAATCAACAGGAATCACTTTGGTAGGAGTCACATGCTGTTTTGTTTAGAAATATTTAGTTACTTCTTCAACACCTCTCGATTCATTTTCCAGTGAATTAAATGTTGTTTTTTTCTTGTTTTCTAAGGTTTCAACAAAGAAACAAATAAGCAGCACCTGTAATGTAACGGCACGTCTCCTCTCGACGACTGAACGGAAAGGTAATAGTTTATTTTACTCTTGTTCCCGCTCCAGACTGTTTGGCCTGGATTTCCCAGAAGTTGCGACCTCTGCGTTCGCTCTGGGCATCGTGTTTGTAATTCAATACGAGGAGTTTAGCAGTCAAACTTGTTAGAATAGTTCCTGCCAAACGAAATGACCGAAAGCTGCAGTTACGTGGCCTCAAATAAAAGGGCTGAAAGCACATTACGTACTCTGAAATCTACATCAGCCACCTGCATTCCTCTTCAGGCTCTCGCATCACATCCGTCACATAAAATGAAAGGATGCAGGTGCAGGTGGTTTTTTAGGCTGTAGTGGGTAGAAATAAACATCTTGACAGCTTGAATCCACCCTTGTTGTCTTTGTTATGGTGAATCTGGTCTCTTTTTGACTTCGCCGGGCGTGCGTCTCAGCCGTGTTGGAATGTGGATTTGACTGGATGGTCTTTACTTAAAACAAAAAAAATCAAGTCTAGTAGTTAATTTTTAGGTTTATTTCCGTTTCATCCCTCCAAAAAAGCTTATCTTTTTTCCTGTAGACCTGAGGTCTGCTCCAACTGTCAGCTCCTTTAAATCAGGCCTAAAAACATTACTGTTTACTGAAGCGTACTCTTAAATTAAATACTTACCTGCTGTACTCTACTGCCCTTATTTTAAAACAACTTGCGCTTTTTAGTATTTTATCTCTTTTCTTATAATTTTATTTCATTTTATTTGTTATTTAAGCGTACTCTTAAATTAAATACTTATGATTTTTGAAAACCGCGCAAAGTTATTGAGATGTGTACCTACTGTACTCTACTGCCCTTACTTTTTAACAACAAATTATTTGACCTCTTTCCTTATTATTTTATTTAATTTTATTTGTTATTTACTGTTTAAGTACGAATTGTTACAGATTACTTTTGTAATACTGTATTTGACCCGGTCTTTGTACGTTTTGACCGTATAGAAATGTAATTCCTGCCATTTTAAGAATGAGATGTACCTGCTGTACTCTACTGCCCTAACTTTTTAACAACTTGTGCCTTTTATTATTTTACATCTTTTCTTATCATTTTATTTATTTACTGTTTAAGCTTACTCTTAAATTAAATACTTATGATTTTTTAGAAAACTGCACGAGGTTATAAGC
Organism: Cololabis saira; assembly: GCF_033807715.1. NCBI lineage: Eukaryota > Metazoa > Chordata > Actinopteri > Beloniformes > Belonidae > Cololabis > Cololabis saira. The sequence continues at coordinate 39,109,903 of NC_084589.1, read as the reverse complement.
CCTGAATGTGACGTAGAATTGTCAAATTGGTTTGATTCACCGCATGAATCGGCACAGACACTTTGGTAATACTGTATTTTACATGGTCTTTGTACGTTTTGACCGTATAGAAATGTAATTCTTGACATATATGTAGGCCTACCTGCTGTACTTTACTGCCCTTACTTTTTAACTTGTGCTTTTTATTATTTTACCTCTTTTCTTATCATTTTATTTGTTATTTACTGTTTGATTGTGTCTTGCTGCTTTTAATGTTGATGTAAAACACTTTGAATTACCTTGTGTTGAATGCATATACAAATATACAAAATAAACTTGCCTTTCCTTATCCTGTCCTCATGACCTTGTCATCGCCTTGAAGGAATAAAATCTGCTCGTGGGTCACCAGCAGGATGAGTCGCTGGCGTCCTGGAGAGCGTTATTGAGTTTCCGGTGACATGAATTATGATAAATTATCAGTCAATAATTCAACATGTGTGTCAGAGTGTATTTACAGGACCACCTGGTGTTGCCTGAATAGAGGTTACGCTATAGGGAGTGAATAAATAATACAGCTTTTTTACGCCGCGCTTTAATTCCATTAAATATTCAGCTATTTGAATGATCAGATTTGCTGCTAAATTAGCGCTTCCCCCGCTGACGGTCCCAGGGAGGAGAGGCGGCCGCCGGGCGCTGCAGCAGGAGCCCGGCCAGGAGACTCAGACGACGCCGTCGCGCACCAGAATGCATGTACACAAGCCCAGGTGGCGCACGCTGGCACGCGTTGCCTCACCTGATGATGTCGTATGCGTCAGTGAGCGCATCCAAAATAATGTTTACCCAAAGAGGGCCGCTCCGAGTTCTGTCTGCAGAAAACACACAGAAGAGGGGGATTAATGGATGAATAATATATGGATAAATACGTCGTTTGGTGTACAGCACAACACAATGCCTCTGCAAGCCTCATTTTGAGGGGATCTTGCCTTTTGACAGAGCGGTGCAGTTATTAGTATTAACCACTGTTACAATCATGAGGGGAAAATAGAAGAAAAACACACACACACACACAAAAAAACTGGCACCCCATAACGATGATATGAGAATTGGTGAGCAAAATGAGAAATGAAGCAATTAGAGAGGTTCACATACATTATTTAGCTCTCATTAGCTTCCTGTGACACTGCAGGCTCCACACCAATGAAAAGTGTTGGCCACGCTCAGACAATTAGTAAAATTAGTGGCACAGGATTTGGCGTAGATTCAGGCCACATGGCCCAGAAGATACCAGACTGTTGTCAGTCATGTAATATATAACTTTGCTGGTGAAATAATAGGTTTGAAAAATCACTGGGGGGGGGACCGGTGTCGTCCCGTGTCTTCCTGGAGACAGGGGTTGTCGCTCGGACCGAGGGAGCAGCAGACGCTTCCTCCTGATTTCTCCTCACCGGCCATTTTGTGTGTCTCTCTCTCAGAAAGGAGGAGAAAAAAAAAAAGGAAGGAAAAAATAGCGGACGGAGGTCCAAGCGGATGGTAATTAGCAGTCTGGGTTGTGTTTGTTTTCATTTTGCGCATGTTTGTGCTGATAAAGTTTGACTTGCCAAAAATCCGAGTCCCGTGCTGGATTCCGCTCAAGCTGTTCCCCCGCATCCTTCAGGAACGATGGGAAATCTTGTACGCCGCCACTGGTCACAGCACAAACAGACGGCGGTAATCAGTGATTAGTGGACATGTTACAATATGCAGAGATAAGCCGGCACCCCGACCCCTTCAACGTGAAGCAGTAGCGGCGCACGAAACGCAGACATGACGGCGCCCGATGGCAGATAATCGGTGAGAAGGGGGGGTTAAAAATAGAAAAAAAATAACATAAAAATGTGGACATCGAATTCAAAAGGAATAAAAAGGAAGCGTTTTGTTCAGAACTGGCACAGTTTTGATCCCTTTTGGTTTTGAGCTTAAGGATCTGCGGCCAGCTGCAAATGACTGCAGGTCCACATCCAACAGCCGAGCCGAGCTAAATAACGTTTCTCTGCCTCTTTATCATCACAGAGAGAAAGGAAGAAAAAAAAAACAAAAAGGTGGGTGGGATGGTGGGTGGTTGGGGGGCACAGAACCAGCAAACCAAATAAACAGGTGTTGTGTGCTTTAGAAAGAGCTAATGCTAACGTGTTGTGGAATAGAGAGGCATAATTATACTGTGCTGGATTATGGAAAACATTGTGCATGTTAATTACACCAGGTATGCTCATTGATTTTCTGTTATAATACTTAAATGTGTCATTAATAATTCATTTTCCTGCCAGCTCACTCCATTTTTCATGCACCTGTGTTGCTGATGTGAGTGACGCTGTGTCATCGCTGATGACGGCGACGTAGTTCATCACACAAAGTGATTTCTGCAGTGACACCTACTTATTTGTCTCCCGTGAGCCGCTGACAATGTCCACGCCGCGAGCCTGACCGGGAGGGGGCTCCTTTACTTTCTTTTTCCTGCTGAAACTCTCCGAAAAAAGGCCTCAAAGTGCCGCTCTGCCACATTTGAAAACATATTCACTTCAGTCGGGAGGTTCTTGAGGTGCTTTCATGACTATTTCCCCCGCTGAACTCGGCTTCTGATGATGACTAACTCCCTTGTTCTCGTCTTTAAGAGAACATTCCAGAGTTAAAACCACGCTCGGTCTGTCATTAGCTGGTGAGGAGCATAAACTTTCATTAGGGACCAAAATGACATGAATCAAAGCGGGTTGGAGTCAGAATGGAGTCTGTGTTTGTGGCGAAAACATTTTAGCGCACGGGGCAATGGAGTACATAAAAATAAATAGCTATTTTATGCCTCTGACGAGGTTAAAACAGGTCACTCCACTTGTGTGATCGGGTGGATTGGGTTTTGAGTCATTTTAACCTTGTATGTCTACAAAAAGCAACTGTTTGGATGGATATCTCCATCTGGCCTCTGACACCCTGTCACAAGTCTGCACAGATAACTGCTGTTCACGGTGTCGGCTTGCGTGCAACCGAATTGGAACAAAATAGGGAAATGTGGGAAGTTGAGGCCACGATCTCTCCTCCTTTTGCACCTATTAGTTGGTGTGATTTCGGCTCAAACTCTCCTTTTAGATGACCTCTGTTTGCTGTATGCGATATCAACTATAAGTGACGTTCCTGATCCTTGCCAGAGGCTTATAATAACAATTTATTGTGACATATTCCACTGCCCCCCCGGTGCTCGCAGGCGTCGCCACACACATCCTGGTCTAACTGACTTTGATTCAAGTCGTTTTGATCTCCGGTGAAAGTTTACGGTCCCAAGCAGGTAATAATAGACTCGTGCGTGTTCTTTAATCTTCCTTTTAAAGAGCACAAGTCCCTCGTTTTAAACAGGGCCGCATCCCTCAAGGAGAAAATCCGCCCAACAATAGCTGAGAGACGAGCACGACGAGCACATAAATCCCAGAAACAACCGGAGTGGCAACAGGAACAGTCAAGTTCGTCCTTGAACGTCCACACCTGTGGACGCTGCATGTGGCGCTGCAAAATTCTTGTCAGTTGTAGGAAATAAGACCTGGAAACAGGCATTGTGGCATAGAATTGTCAAATTGGTTTGATTCACGACACGAATCGGCACAGATTACTTTTGTAATATTGTATTTGACCCGGTCTTTGTACGTTTTGACCGCATAGAAACATAATTCTCGTCAGTTGTGTGAAATAAGACCTGGAAACAGGCATTGTGGCATAGAATTGTCAAGTTGGTTTAATTCCCGTACGAATTGTTACAGATTACTTTTGTTTAGTTTAGTTTAGTTTAGTTTTATTTTGGTCCATTAGTCAATCAAAACATGCACCACAGTAAAGCTGGATATATAAATAAATGAACCAAAAAAGGTGTAGACTGAAGCCGTAGCTTATATAATGCCTACCCTTTTTTTACAATACATCACATCACAACCAATCAAAATAAAAAGTATTACAGAGATCAATTACAACAAAAGCATGTGATATAGAGGATTTACAGGAGAAGCTGCTCTTGGTCATAGTTTATATTTATCAATTGCCTTAAGATTAAATTTTTTTTTGAATTAGCGGATAGAACTACACATTTTTAGCTCATCACAGAGACTATTCCACAAGTTTACCCCTTTAACAGAAACACATCTTCTTCTAAAGTTTGTCCTTACCTTTATTTTTTTAAACATACAAGTTCCCCTGAGTTCATACCGACTTTCTCTGGGTGAAAACATTTCCTGAATGCAGTAAGGAAGTAGGTTGTTGTGTGCCTTATACATTATAAGTGAAGTCCTTAGCTCAACTAGATGTACACATTTTAAGGTATTTAGTTTAATGAAGAGTGGGTTCGTTGGGTCGCAGTATTTTGAATTATTTACAATTCTTATGGCTCTCTTTTGTAATTTAATTATTGGATCAATGTTTTGTAATACTGTATTTGACCCGGTCTTTGTAGGTTTTGACCGTATAGAAACGTAATTCTTGCCATATGTAGGCCTACCTGCTGCACTCTACTGTCCTTACTTTTTAACAACTTGTGCTCTTTATTATTTTACCTCTTTTCTTATAATTTTATTTGTTATTTACTGTTTAATTGTGTCTTGCCGCTTTCAATGTTGATGTAAAGCACTTTGAATCACCTTGTGTTGAATTGTGCTATACAAATAAACTTGCCTTGCACGTGGCCGGCCCGCTCTTGACTTGGAGGGAAAAGCAACATGTCCGTCCAGCACGGGCTCGGCGGCGAGCTTCTTCCCCTTCGCTTTTCCAGCATTGTTTGTCTTTTCTTTGAGGCGCTAAAATGCTCAAAATTGCGTTTCTCAGATGTGCTTTTCCCCGGAGGTGTGCGCTCGGCGGCAGGTGTCTGCGGGCACGAGGGAAGGCGAGAAGGAAGAGGGACCGGAGGAAAGATGAAGGAGAAGGGAAGATAGAGGAGACGTGCCACGAGCGCCAGGGATATGCATCTCCTTTTCTCGCGCGGCGCTCAATTCCTGCCTTCCCTTCTTCATCCTCCGTATATGCTCTTTAGCAATGTAAATGCGCGCCGATCCACTCGCGTGGGTCTCCCGCCGCACAAACTTTTCCACAGTTAATTGTCTGGCATAAGATGACAAACCCGAGAAAACTCCTGTGAGCAACATCCAAGTTACGGAAGTTTACGGGAAAAATGTGAACCGATTCATTTTTATTTATTTCCCCACCAGGAGTCTCGAGCTGACGAGCGAGAGCCGGCTCGAAAGTTTGAACCGCAGCGCCGCTTCCCTGCAATGGTAATTCAACCCTCCTTATTCTATTTTTAAATCAACTAACTAACCTTGAGACGCGGCTGATGAGATCCTTACAGTACGGCTGATACCGAACCCCCCTCTCGGCTCTGAAAGAGGCTGCCTCTCCAGGCACCAGATAGCATATAATAGATATTGAACTGTAAATTTGAATTGAAAGCTCGGGTCATTGTGCCTCATTGACTTTCGACCACAAAAACCAAATGATGTCTTAGCTGAGAGAAATATATCAAAGGATATCAACAATTACGAGTCATAAACACGCCTGGAGACGTGCCTGGCGGGCGTATAGCAGCGGGAATTAGCATGTTGAGCTGATAAATATGCATGTAAAGACGCTCCCAGGGGAATAACACGCGGGTGATTGATAGCTTTAGAATTGAAGGATGTGTAAATTTCTTTTATTCTGGGGGTTGTGCTGTTGTACCAACGAAATACATAGCACTTGTTAAAAGTTTTACCAACTTTATAATCCTTAATGCCACATCTGTTTGCTGTCTTTATAGCGCCTGTAAAACGTCATTAAATTATTACCACCAGCTGGCCTCATTGCACAATAACCTCACTTATCTGTTATTCTCTGGGAATACTTTTGATTTATAGTCCTTCTTAGAATAAATTATATTCTATACATTTATATATATGTATATATATATATATATATATATATATATATATATATATATATATATATATATATATATATATATATATATATATATATATATATATATGTGTGTGTGTGTATGTATAATGTATATATATAATGTATATATAAGTAAATATATATATATATAAATATATAAAGGAAACAAGGGGGAATGTGCTCTTGTAAATAATTCATGAGCTGTACATTGAATAAGTTGCTTTGTATAAGTTTAATCCAATTTTCCAAGCAAGTGTAAAACAAGCTGAAAGATGTTTGACTCCAGTTCGTCTGCTGGAATTCATCCAAAATATTTTACACCGGTCAAATCTAAGACACATTATTATTTTCAAATACACCCCACGGCCTCCTCTTAAGTGTGGTTTTTAAACAACATTTTGGTTGTTTTTTTGTCACCAGTGAGGAATTCTGTATTTTCATTATCACATAACAGCAATTTCATTTCAAACGAGTGCAAAAGTTTGCAGGACTGACACGAAAACTGCAAAAACAAAAGCATTTGTGAGACAGCCGTCACTTTCCGCGGCCGGCTGACGGCCGTCACTCAGCTCCGCAGCATTCCAGCACCCCCTAACGGCGGAGCGGCGGTACTGCAGCGGTGGAAACATGGCAAATAACCTCCAAACAAGCAAACAGCTCGGCTGCAGGTGTGAGCAGGGGTTTATAAATAGCACTCACCCTGGAGTAGTAATAAAGGCTGTTTTCGGAGCTGCTATATGTTTAGTATGTAATGATATATTATAGCTGTAGGTAGCGGGAGCGTGTCCTATGTGCTCAGTCCTCTCGGGTATAATTGCTTCGGAGGAGGAAAGTGGGGAGAGCAAGAGGAGAGATATTAAAGATTAATAAGGTGTGTGCATGTAAAGCTGTAACTCTCAAGAGTGATTCTTTTCATTAAGCTATAGTCTTTTATTTCCCATTGTGCTTATTTCCAGCTCACTTTGAAATGCAGACTTTCCAGGGCGCCTCAAAGGCCTCGTTGCTGCCGCTGTGTGATGCACAACGTTTTGGGGCTCTTTTAAAACGTTTCCCTGCCTTACCTGTCAATCATAGGCCAGACCTTTTAATACGACCGCTATCTTAACAGACCAATATGTCCCAAATTTATGGCTCACATGTGGTCTCCTGAGACTTTTTTGGTTTAAATGTACAAATTTATCATCCAAAAACTGCAATAAAAAATAAAGAAGCTCTGCAGTGAAAAACACAAGTTAATGCTGACAAGAATTATAACCACAATAAATGAGCTACAGTGTGTTTTTTATTTTTTATACAAAAAAAAGGAGATTTAAGTCCTGTGTTTTTAAAAAAAGGGGAAGGGGGGTTTACATATTTACAAATACGACTGTTTTCAGTGCAAGAAAAATGGATGGATGTGTGGATGGGTATTATGGCAGCTTATTGCTTTAAATTCTAATTAAAAAAGTAAAGCATGTGCACAGTGAATTCACACTCACGCAGACACACAAACGGCTCCAGTATCAGTGTGAAGCTCAGAATAAAGCAGCCTGTGAATTTGGCCAGGTTTCCGTGTCAGAAGCAGCCCGTTCGTACGTTTGCGGGCTTTAGAAGGCTCTTTTTTCACACCCTGCTGTTTCCCCCTGATAATTTAATGTCCATATTCTTCTCTTCAGGCATTAAAACCCTCTGAACTTCATTTTCTGCCTTTGTACTCTACGAGGCTCCACAGTGGGGCTGGGAAACACACACCGCACTCCGGAGGTTCTCTGTTGTATTGCCTACAGAGTGCCCAACCAATTACCAAGTTCAAATACACAGCTATCACACTGTTTCTGCTGCTATCCTTTGATTTGGTCAGTGTTTGTACCAGACCTTTTTTTTTTTTACCCTCTCTCCTATTCAAACTGCACTTTTAATAGAGATGCGTGTTGATCATCCTCACACGATGAGACAAACATGCTTATATAACCTGGTCGGAGGATTGTGTGGCTCTCGTATTAATAAGCAACAAGTGACCCCACTGGTGAAAAGTGGATGTTAGAAGTTGTGAGCAGCTTGAGGACAAGCACGTATAATAACATCAGCTATTGCTCCCACACAATTATGTCACCAACATTTAAGATTCACTGTAAAACACTTCTTTTTTTGTGCTCTGATGCTTTTATCTAAAGTTCGTGAACCATTCCATCAAACTGGTTGGAATTAAAATATAATTGCTCGTAATATCAAAATAATTACTTGCTCTTTGTATAATTAAGTGACTTTATTATTTTGAATCTGCTGACAATAACGTATCATTCTTAATTGACTGTAGAGTATCTCATCAGAGGAAATACAGTAAAATCCAAAAGGTCACTTATGAAGAATTGTCAGTACTTCATTTAATTCATTGTTCATCATGGGTTAAAGCTGAAAGCAATATTCAAACTTAAAAATGATAAACGGTCTGTATAAAGAGTTTTGTCTTGTGGTGGATTTACAGACTGTATAAGAAGAACTGGACAACCCCTGTGATCGTTGTCTCGACCTGACGAGAACAAGAACAAAGTTTGTTGCAGGATGATCGACTGTGGCTCCCAGCAAACCTCTGTTTGGTGTTTGTGGACTTTGCGTGTTCTTCCCCCATGCAGGCATGTTCAGTTGTTCAATCGTGAGACGCTTTGGATAAAAACATCTACTCAAAAAAAATGTGATGTAATAAAATGACCCACCGTGACTCCTGACTCCTGCAGCGGAGGAGCTGCAGGTCTCTGCAGGATCACCTGCTTCAAATGTCTTTTTTCTGGTGACATAAGAAGTTACTTAAGAAAAATGTCTTCCTTTATATGATTTTACCCAAAATATGTGTATCACTGCTGTAAAGACGGACATTTTAACATTAACTCTTTTTTGGAGCGAGTGGTCAGTCGAGGATCTGCAATAATCTGCTGATCTGTTGAATAATTCTGCCGTGGATTCGACCCCAACGGCCACCTGTTGCCTCCTGGATAAATGTTAACTGAATCAGAGAGCAGTGTGAGATACATGTCTCAGTGTGTGAAGGATGTTACTCGAACTCTTGTTTAACCTCACCAGCATCAGGATAATCTCCCAGGAGCACCCAGCCGCTGAGATCAAACTAACGCTCAACTGCAGATCTTCAACGGGAGCAAACGACGGAGCAGTGGGGATTAAAAGATCATGTGACTCGTCTTGTGTGTCTTTTTGGCCTTTAATGTGAGATACAAGACCTTCAGCAGCGCTAGTGTTTCCTGTTGATGTCATTAAGTCCAAGAAGAAGAACGGGGATTACAAACGAACAGAGGTGTCAAGTAACGAAGTACAAATACTTCATTACCTTACTTAAGTAGAAATTTTGGTTATCTATACTTCACTGGAGTAATTACTTTTCAGACGGCTTTTTACTTTTACTCCTTACATTTTCACGCAACTATCTATACTTTTTACTCCTTACATTTTAAAAACAGCATCGTTACTCTATTTCATTTCGGCCTTTAAAAAAAACTATCCAGTTAAATTGCTCCATCCGGATAGAGTGAATTTGGTTGTGGTTGTTTCAGATGTTCTTGTCCAGTTTTGTTCTTACATCCGTTCCCTCAGATTCCTGCAACTAAACTTGGATGTACATTCCAATAAAGGTTAGGATAAATGATAACATGCCTCTGAAGTTTGACTTTTTGCACCATTACAATACTTATAGGCAACTAGTCATCATATCTTCTGCTCTCTGAAACACATGTTAATGCTCCATAGTACACATATATGGTTCTTTAATATATTTGCATTATACTAAGATGCATTCATTTTCAATGGCTTTTGTCCTTAATGGCTTTTTTCCCCCTTACATTACTTTTACTTTTATACTTTAAGTAGTTTTGAAACCAGTACTTTTATACTTTTACTTGAGTAAAAAACTTGAGTTGATACTTCAACCTCTACAGGAGTATTTTTAAACTCTAGTATCTATACTTCTACCTGAGTAATGAATGTGAATACTGAAGACACCTCTGCAAACGAGGCGTCTCAGAAACTTCAGGTGCAGTGCTTTACTTTTCTAATTTGATTGCTTATTTCATTTTTTGGGGACTTTGTCGCAATATTTAACGTTTTTTTAGACCTGTTTGATGATATATATATATTTTTTTAAAAGAGTAACTAACGACACCAGTAACTTTTCAGGTCTTTTATAATAATATCCAGGGCTGGCCCAAGCCTCCATGGGGCCCTAAGCAAAATGTGATTTTGGGGCCCTCTATTACTGCCAATAATACTGATTATTGATCATTCACACACCCACTATAAACTTATTTCATGTTCTTCCCTGTCATTACAAATAAACTTGTAAAACTAGATATAAGAACTCTTTGTCGTAGTTAGATTGTAATCCACAGTGATTAAGACCATGGAAGCAGACAACAGATTAACAAACTTGCAGAAAAATCTTTCAATTAATATTTAGCAAAGTCAGAAACTGCCCCTACTGGCCACACAGAGAAGCGATAGATAAAACGTTAGAGAGCTGCACAGTTGCAGCAGTGTTGTTTCCATCATCCTATTGTCAGCCTGGCAGGTTTTTACCCATCTATGGTCTTTAATCTGAAATGGTAGTGTGTGTTTTTGTACAATAACATACCTTTGATAATGTATGAATTATCCCTCACACAAAAAAAAAAAAAAAAAATTGTATTTTATTTTTTTTTAACTCTTGGGGGCCCCCTAGTGGTGACGGGGCCTTAAGCAGCCGCTTAGTTCGCTTATGCCTTGGATCGGCTCTGATAATATTTAATAATAATTTGATGAAAATGTGCAGTTTGAAACGTATACTGTCTTTATAACTTTTTTAATAACAATTTCATCTCTCTTTCTCTCACAGCCTCCGTTACACTGACATACGACATATAAAGCAGGCGATGGCGTCAGTTAATGACGTCTAGCGACTTTTAGTTCTGCCGGCAGCCTCTCTCCTCGCTGGAGCTGGTAACCCTGCGATCAGCAACGTTTCAGGCGACAGACGTGCACTAGAAAGCTCCACCACGTTAGAAGGGGGGTGAAAACTCAAAGAGTGTGTTACGGCCTTTTTAAACTGCTCAACAGAAATTAAGACCCCAGATGACACCCTGCATTGTCCTCCATCAGCATGTTCGCCTCCAGCAAACGGGCCTCCTCAGCGGCTTTTTTATCCTCCCTCTGCTGTAAACACGTCTCTCTTTCTCTTTTTTTGTGGAAGGGTGGCTGGTGATTTCCCCGGAGACCGGCGCACGGCCCGCAGAGAGCTACCTGCCGGCGCACCTGAGCACCGGGGCGCCGCCTGGTTTCACTGCTGACTCCGACACTCGGCTGTTGTGTTTGGAAAGGTGAAGCGTGGAAAACGCAGCGCAGGCTGTCGACATTGTTGTCGGCGTCTCGGGGTCGAATCACCCGAGCCTCGACGCGGCGCGCTGCCAGCACTTCTGAAACGCTGTAAAACCTCTCATAAAACTCCTCGCCACTGGTTTTATCTTTTAAACTTACGTATGTATATATATTTATGGATTTGACACTTTTTGCATATAATTTTCAAACATGTACTACCTTGTTTATTGTTGTTTGCTGTTAATTTTACACAAATCACAGTAAATGAACGGTAAATAAATATGCATTCAGCACATAACGGTGAATAACTGGAATTTAACCTGCGTGCAACTCCAATAAAATCCCATCCACCGTCACTGGAGGGTTCCAGGGTTGATGGGAGGCCGTACCTTCACCTCAACCCCCCGATTCCTTCGTCACTTATGGCGCTTTTCCACTAGTACCTACTCAGCCCGACTCGATTCGCCTCGCCTCGGTTTGGTTCTTTTCCACTAGGGGTCTAAACGTACCGAGTAGATACTTTTCTGTAACTATTCTGCCGAGGTTCTAAGCGGCTGAGTCGGGCCGTATCTGACATCATCACACTACATGCCACAGATTGGTCGGGGGGTTGGGAGTCTTTCTGAGTTAGGATGTGACATAATTTCAAGAGCGACTCGTGGCTTGAAGTCTTCTCTCCCTCCGTTGTTTTTATTTTATATTGAATATAAGCCAAAGAGCAAGCAGCAGATGTATCAACTCATCCATGTTCTCCGTCTTTGGCGTCTTACTTCTTTGTTTGTGTCGGACAGTCGAGTACGTCACAGCAGCTTCGCTCCAACCCCACCTACCGTATTGTCCTGATTATAAGACGACCCCGATTATAAGACGAACCCCTCTTTTTCAAGACTCAAGTTGGAAGAAAGACTTTTTGAACACCAAATTAAATTTTTATACAGAAAATAATTACAGTACTTCTGAAACAAATGGCTATAACAATATATTTGAAAGAAAAAGCATGTTATTTTGACTATTTGAAATCATTATCTTGAAGTTTGCATCATAACTTCTCCTCAGCTGCCGGTTTACCTTCCACCCTCTTTTCTCCAGATTGTCGCTACGTTTCTCCACTTTCTGTTATCTCTTCTCTTATTTTCTTCTCTTTTCTTTCTTATACTATTTTTATTTTTCTTCTTCGTGACAGGGGTTGGCTTTGGCCTGGGGAGTTAAGTTCAGCATTCACTTTAAAGATATCTGGCGCCATCTAGCGTCGTGAATGGGTATAACGTCTAGACCCAGAATGTAAGACGACCCCCACTTTTTCAGTCTTATTTCAATGCAAAAAACACCGTCTTATATTCAGGCCAATACGGTACTTCTGATCTGTGTATGGAAAAGAAACAAGGGCAAGTTGAGTCGAGACGAGACGAGGCCAGGCGGGTCGAGTCGGGCTGAGTAGGTACTTGTGGAAAAGCGCCATAAGCAACACTCTCAGGTCTCAAGTCTCACCTGCAGGTAAGTGAGACGCTACATCGCAAGGACAGGGTGCGACCGCGACCAGGTGGTTCAGGTGTCCGGCTGGCGTCCAGAAGCAGCAGCGGTCCGCCCACAGACCGCTCCATGTCAACCTAACGACAGTCGTACAACTAACAACACGAGTCGTTTTAGCTTATAATTCAAAACTTGGATGTTAATGTAGTTAAAAATATTAAGCACTTAGTCATTAAAGACAGCTAACTGTCTTCTAATGATCTATAAATGTGTTTCTTCATCTGGTTTTATTTGAGAAGGAACATAAAGAGTGCAGGATGAGGTTTACCGGACAGTAGAGCGACCAGGATTGAAATGAGCAGCAGGGACAGGAAGTGGAGCCGGAGGTGACAGAGTTGAACATTTTAAAGATTTTCTTTGGTGAAAAAAAGGGGGAAGACCAAATTGGAGATTTCTGAACTGAAAGGGGAAGTGCAGTTGTTTGGTGTGAGAGAAGACAATGAAGAAGAGTTGTGAGAGACTGACTTGCAGTCTCTCTCTTGAAGCCAGCGCCTAGTGGCCACGCTAGGAACTGCAGGCGTTGCCACTTCCACATCTTAGCAGGATGGACGTAAAACCAAATGTCAACCAAGAACACTACACAGCGCAGTACACAGCTTTACATTAAAATACCTGCTGCCTGGGTCTCCTCTATACTGTTAATAACTGGAATAAATTCAGATTCAGTCAAAGAAAATTCAAACAAGTTTTTGCCCAAAAACTCAGAGTTTTTCTCGGGCCCCGTTCAACTGAGACTAAGATAACTTATTTCTCTGATGGGCCCCGCATTCAAATGTTACTCAGGTCCAGATCCTGATCTGTTTACAGTGAAGTTTACAGAAAATGCTTGAAAATAATCAACTCAGATATTTTGAAAACTGTCCAGATTCTGTAATCGTGCAAACCACCCACGGTAAAAACAGCACGCCTCTTATATCCAACGATATCTCACAGGAACCTTTTTCTTCTTCTTCAGGAAATGCAGAAGATAACTTAAAGGGGAATCGGTCAGCCCCAAATGGTTTGTAAAGCACAGTTTGGATGCTCATAAAACTATGTTGACAGTCACAGAGACTGCGACAGCCTCTTCAATTAAAAATTGATGCTTATATAAGACGATCCGTCTGCGAGTTATTCATTATTCCTTTTGCCAGTTGTTGTCATAAATCCATATGTATGCAAGTGAATAGATTTCTGCTGCTGCTTGACAGGATTTTCCTCCTCCGTCTGACCCTGCCATATGCCACGAGATGTCTCTTTTGTCCATATTTGCGGTATACTGTAATTATATGCAGCCTGTTCTGCTTTGAAAATGCACCTGCAAAGAGGATTGACCAGAAACAGAACGTAAACTAAATTAATTGTGCTCAGCTTGATTGTTTGCTTGAAGGAGTCTTTCATGCGTCTGAAATGCCGCTACAATATGAAGTATTTGAATATCTGTTGCACAATAAGGTCCAGAAGTATTTGGAAAATAAAATCTGGGGCTTCAGGAACATTTTTATTGTTTTATTTCAAATCAATTGTGTTCTTGAATAAAAAACATGAAAACTTTAAGCTTTCATTGTAATAATAATATGCTTTTGACCGTCTTTTGCCGCCAGTGGCTACCTGAAGTCTGGAGTCCATGACCAACACTGCAGATGGTTTGTCAGACCTTCAGTTGCCGATTGTTTGGGGGGTTTTCTGCTTAATGAAGATGATAATGAAGAATACTCTAGAAATTTGACTAGAAAATGGGTTAAATGCAGAGAAAGATTTTCCCCATTGTGGGATTACTAAGGGAACATTTCTATTTCTATTATCCATCTGCACTCCTTTCAGTTTTGTAGCTTCTGTCTGGATGTGAACAGAGATCTATGCACCTCCGTCAGCAGTCACATCATCAATAAACCGTGATCCCGCACCATGACACCGCCTCCGCCGTGTTTTATACACGACGTGTTGTGGCGTGGATACTGAGCTGTGCCTTCAGAACATGGTTGGCGTTTTAGATGTTTTAGAAGAAACAGGCCTTTTTATATTGCTGAGGTCAGCAATGCTTCTTATTCTTCTTTGTAAGAATGTACCAATGTGTTGATTCAACCACGCCTGAGGTTTTCGCTGTTTCTCCTAGATTTATGTTGGACGAGATGGACGATTACCTCCATTACTCGTATTGAAACTTCATATTTTGTAGCTCCGATTCAAAGATGCCAAAACACCAGCTCCAGGCGAGGAAAATACCTGGCCATTTAGCTTATTTTCAGTCAAATACCACATTACCCCCATGAAACTGTAATGTAATTTTTATATTCTTGTGAAACCTCTTGAACTAAAGTTGAAAAAATTTGAATATAAAACAGTTTGATAACATCTTGCCTGCTTTATTTCAAATCCATTGCGGTGTTGTATAAAGGCATATACATATCTATACATTATATATATATACATTATATACATATATATATAATGTATATATATATATATATATATATATATATATATATATATATATATATATATATATATATATATATATATATATATACATTTATATATACATATATATATACATTATATATAATATATATATATATATATATATATATATATATATATATATATATATATATATATATATATATATATATAATTCTGTTATTGTCCAAATACTTCTGGAGCTGACTGATTGTTAAACATTTAAGTTTATTGTTTAACTCACAGGTGGGACCTTCTGATAATTTTATTCTCTTTAATATGTAGTGTTTTTACTAAAGAAACAAGCCTTGTGACAGTCTCTCGAGCAGCGAGTTGCCCTTAGATTCAGTTGTCATCTGCTGCAGTGAGCATCTATTATGTATGGATCGCTCGGTTGTGCTGTGCTATAAGTTGCCAGGTGACTGAATAAAACAGAGAGTGAGAATAAACTGCAGAAAGCATAAAGTAGAAGCTTTCATATGGCTGCAGAATTGACTTTCTTTCAGTGAATGAAATCAGAGTAGTCTGATCAGGAATATTGAAGTCAATTTCAACAGCGCTGAGATTTTTATTTTTTTCTTAATGCTTCAAAAAACAATCCTAACGTTAATGCGGTTGGTTTTATGGGTTAGTTTCTTAGGTGGGTTTATCGAATGCTCTGTGAGTTTGAAGGTGACAGTAGATTCCTGTTTAGTTCTTCAAAATGTCCAACTTTTGTAGAAGAAAAAAACATTTACAGACTGGTCCAGTTTTGGTCTCTACGGCCAAATTTCAAACAACTGTACTGGTGCTACTTTTATGTAGCTCGTCATCAGGTAAAATGAGATAAAGCCACATATTCATGCACATTTAAAGGGGACCTATTATGGCATCTAATACCTAATTTAAACAGGCCTCGAATGTCTTAAAAACAAGCTTTTGATTCTTTTTGTTAAATAAATTAGAAATTCAGCCTCTGAGCCATGTCTTTATCTTCCCATTCTCTAACCTCATTATCTATGCTGGATTCTGAGTGGGCGGGGCTATGATAATGAGGCTCTGTGCTGATCGGCTGCCTGAATGACGCGATACACCGCTACGAAAAAATGGTGGAAGCTCTGGCCAGCGGAGTTAGTTGTGGGCGTGGTTTCACGCATCGGAGGCCAACCTATGGAAATCGCATTTTGGTTACTTAACGAAAGGGAGCAGAATCTGAATGGCTCCTAGAAGCCAAATCACACTTTGACTTCTGGGCTCTGCATAAAGACCAAACAGACCACGGTCATTCTAACATTAAAGATAATATAGTTTGCTGCGCTGTTAACTTTACTTATAGACCACTGCAACCGAGTTTTGATTGGCTGAGAAAGATTTGGGGGGCGAAGTTTAGCAAAGCAGCCTGAAGCAGCTTTTTAGCCGTCAGCTGAAGACCGCTGGCCACGGCTAACCAGAGGCAGAGCCGGCCCAAGGCATAAGCAAACTAAGCGGCTGCTTAGGGTCCTGTGACCACTAGGGGGCCCCCAAGAGTTAAAAAAATAAAAAATAAAAAATAACATAATTTTTTTATGTGTGAGTGATGATTCATACATTATCAAAGGTACGTTATTGTACAAAAACACAATAATTAATATTATTACATAAACAATATTATGTTAACAGACTAGAGTAGATACTGCTGGTATATTGACTACTGCCTCTTGGCTCCAGAGCTGCATTGCTAATGTGTTCTTTCAACCGTGCATTTAGCACGGCACTTCGCATCTGAGGAGTAGGTTGAAGGCCCATCATGTTGCAAAAACGGACTTATCGGTCAGGAACAGAGAAAAGAAAGAGGATGAAAGATGAAGAGGAGAAAATACAGAATGATAAAGGTATGTTTGCATGTCTTAGTGTAACGTTTGGTGTCAAGGAAATTGTGAAAAGTTTCCTCAAGTTAGGAAACTCACTCAATAGCCTTGACGTTGCGTGCACGTGCAGCCTATAGTAGCAAATGAGCTAACGTTACCTAGTTAAAAACGTCTGTTTTTAACTGGTTGGTTAGATAGCTTACTATGCAAGCTAACGTTTTTGTGTTTGCGTAATAGCTACTGAGCTAAACTGCAACTTTGATTAAGTAGTTTTAAAAGTGTATTTGTAATGACAGGGAAGAACATTATTGGCAGTAATAGAGGGCCCCAAAATCAAATTCTGCTTAGGGCCCCATGGAGGCTTGGGCCGGCCCTGACCAGGGGACACCGGTTAGACCGTGTCCAGCTCATCTGCTTCTAGCTCTAGCAGCAGCCGGGTCCTCCCGTCAATCGACCTTTGGTTCGGATCATTTCAGGACATGTCGACCATCTGTTGGACCACAAGCCAACAGCATCCGAGCGGATGCCATTTGTCCCTGTTTGGATTAATGGGTTGTCCAACGTCAGATATTACCAACATGACGTCGTGCACCGAGATGAAAAACGGGCTTCAAACTCACTCTTCAGAAAACTGGTTTGATCAGTTCCTTTTCATAGCATCTACGTTGTACCCCGGCCCGTTGTTTAACCAGCTGCATGACCCTACATGTACATATCCTAATTTCAAAAGAGAGCTCCTGTTTTTCTTCTTCAACTGCCAGTTAACGAACCCATCTGGACCTTGAGAAGACAAAGGAGCCGTGCAAAGAGACACCAAAGGCATTGTGTTTGCAGGTTCAAGCGCTGACAGAAGGGTGGATGCATTTCATACATGCAGATCCCTCTCTACACCCACCCGGCCTCATATTAACAATACCACTGTCAGCTTATTGATTCCTCACCCCCACCTTTCCTCTATTCTTAGGAACATAATGTCACAACACAAGCATTTTACTGTTTAGCGTGACAGAACAAGGGTGTCACCTCACGCCCTATTAAACATTAACTTCACTAATTGCAAATAACACTTGAAAACCAGCTATGAACTTTATTAACTTGAAATGTGATACTGAGAATCGCGATAAGCGGTGGACAGGTGTGAAGAGTGGAAGACGGTGCTGAACGTGTTGCTTTGCTGTCATATGTTGCGACTCTTAATAGAATATCAAGCAGAAGCACGATCACACTGCAACGACTTCTTTCTCTGGGCAATACTGCGGAGGAATAAACAAACTGAATTTTGAGAGAGTCTTTGTTCGTCATTAGAACAATTGAATGAAGGGCCGTCCGTCCCTTTGACCCGGATCTCTGGTCAACACTACAGAATCAGCCTTATGGAGGTTGCAGCTAAAGCCGGGCATACACTGTGCGATTATCGGCTCGTTTTGAGCCGATTTTCCAGTCGTGCGACTTTTTTTTGATCGGGCCCGATTTTGACCCAATCGTTGCTCGTGCAGTGTACGTGGGGTAACGACGAGAGATTAACACCTCACGATGAGCTCCCGATCACAAATCGTGAGGTCGCAAGAAAATCAAGCGTGTTTGAAATCCTGGTCTCTCCTCGTGAAGGAATCGCACAGTTGAAGCAGTGTTGCGACCCCATTGGCCTCATCCTTTCACAGAGAGCATGCGCAATATGTGATGTCACGTCAAAAAACTATTATTTGTAGTTTAAGTGTTGCAAATTCACATTACAAATCATGTTTTAATAGCAAAAAAAGACAGCATTTCCACGTACGGTGCGGGTCGCCGCGTACCCTGAGCCGTAGGCCCTGCGTTGGTTTAACGCGGAACCATAAATCAGCCTTTAGTGTGTACGCTGTCTGCTGAACTCTTTTTTCTCTTCTCATTTTGCTGGGACTTCGGGTTCCTCCGCCGAGACACAACTTTTGCGGTATGCGTTCTTTGTTGTGTCTAAAAATGATGCGCAGTGCCCACCCAATCAGAAACGGTACAGATATTTTGGATTTTTTTCAATATATATATAAAAAAATAAAATTATAAAAATAAAGGATCCCCATAACCTTTGATCGGGTGGGCAGGACGCACGTTTGGGTGGGCACAGCTCACTCCTGCCCCAGAACCGGCCTCGAGTTCTAGTACGCAGAGGTCCGACGGGAGGATTATGATCGTATAGTGTGAGCAGACGGGTCGCATCCGAGCATCGGCTCGTACAGTGTGAGAACATAAATCATGGGCTGTGAACTTTTGAACTCCGCGATCTAGTCGTGCAGTGTGAGATGGGGCAGTCTTATACGATTTAAAATATCGCACAGTGTACGCCCAGCTTAACTGGACCACACAGAGGCAGAATCTTCAGGTCACCAAACTGAACTCCCTACATCCCTTGGTTCAGACATAGTTTTTTATAGTTCAAAAACCTTAGATTGTGCCTAAAATTGTTCCACATAATATTTAAGTTAAGGAAACTAATATTGACCAGTACAATGTAATTTCGCATAAACCTCCCTTAAAGGGGACCTATTATGGCATCTAATCCCTATTTTAAACAGGCCTTGAATGTCTTAAAAAAAAGCTTTTGATTGTTTTTGCTAAATAAATTAGAAATTCAGCCTCTGAGCCATGTCTTTATCTTCCCATTCTCTAGCTTCATTCTCTATGAGGGATTCTGAGTGGGCGGGGCTATGATAATGAGGCACTGTGCTGATTGGCTGCCTGAATGACGCGATACACCGCTACGAAAAAATGGCGGAAGATCCGGCCGGTGGAGTTAGTTGTGGGTGTGGTTTCACGCATCGGAGGCCAACCTATGTAAATCGCATTTTCGTTACGTAACGACGGGAGCAGAATCTGAACGGCTCGTAGAAGCCACATCACACTGGCTGTACAGACACTGCAGAATTTGGTTGCTTTCCTCCTTCTCTGAGTTGTGGGGGGGGCACTTTATATATGTTAAAGCAAGAGAAAACCTGTTTTTCATAAAAGGGTCCCAAACATATTGGTTTGTCTGCTTTTGTCTGATCCAGATGGTGGTAGACTGAACTACTTTGGGGAATCATGGAGACTGGGTGCACAACTGCAGAATATCAGCTAAACATTTCTACAGTTTGTACCAACGACACCATTTTCAGAACATTTGCATCTATATCCAGGTGAACTCTGGGGAGAGTTTGGTTTCAGTCCGATCTCCTGGTCCATGATGAACCAACCAGAACCCTCAGGTCGTCAGGGTCACGCCTACTTTCTGAACCCAGAGTTAGAACCATTCAGCTTTAATCCTCCTCACATGTGGAACAAACACCCAGAATGCATCAAGGCTGCTGAAACTCTTAGTTGCTCTAAGTTAAGGTTGAAAACCTTATTTTTTTGGCATTTATTCAAAGTATTTGGACAGGAAATGGGTATAGAGAGAGGGGGAAAGACGCAGGAAAGAGCGACAGGCCGGGAGTCAAACTTACGCTACCTCCATGAGGGCGATAGCCTCTGTAAATGGCACCCGCTCAACTCCCTGAGCTATCCAGGGCCTGGAAACCTTTTTATTTACCGCTGCATTTCAGTAAAACCACCATAATGCACCGCAACCTTTATTTCTTGCATCTCATTTGTTTAATTCTTTTTAACTTATGTCTGCCTGTTTGTCTTTAATTTCTGCTTTCAAACTCTTTCCATTTTGAATGCATTAAAAAAAAACAACATTTTTACATAAAACATTTTGAATTGTCTTGTACAAGAAATGTTCCTTGCCTTGCCTTCCAGGGGGCACACACATTCCTTCACAGTAACATGTCCAGGACAAAGCCATCTGTCGTTCACACGTGCTCCAGTCCTACCTCGTTTCTCTGCCTCTTCGCAGGTAATTTATGTAGCAAGATGTTTGATTAGTTGATGGTATGACAAAAAAAAAAGCACCAACCACTGAGCGTTAATGCGGTGCTGCTATGTAAGAATACTGTTCCTGGAACTGCTCTCGTCTAACGATGTAAAAATGTTGAATAGCAGAATAAAAACAAATTCATATGATCAATAAATTCTCAGCTAACTGACATTATTTTTCATTTGCATCCCTGTTTAGTTTATTCCGTTGGGAAGTACCCTGGTGGTTGTGCAGGTTTTTCTGCTCCTATAACACAGAAGGGGCTGTTTTTTTGTTGTTATTTTTTCCTGAAAGAAGCTGCACCAACTTTCCAAACCTGGTGTAAAAAGTAGAGCGTGACAGCTGTATTTAAATATGAAATAGCTGCAGATTTGGTTTCAGACACCTTGTACTGTGTGCAAACAAAGCCCCCGTTTCCACCAGAGAAAAGAGAATGCATTTAAAGCACCTCTTTGTCGTTGTTCAGAACTGTGTTCCTTTTGTTTCCATTTGTCTCTTTTTTTTCCGAGGAGAGAATAGGATGAAATATTTTTAAACAGTAATTACCTGGCTGGGATCCGACATGTGCAGGGATTAATGGGTGACTGTGGAGCACCAGGTTCTGCAGCGTGTTGGAAGGTAAGGGGGGGCTGTGTGGGTGTGTGTGATGGCGAACACAGAACCAAACACTGGCAGAATACTGCTGCAAGTGTCTTTTCTTTATCCAAGCTCAAGTCACTGCTTCACGCCAAGTCCGTCACAAATGAACAAGACAGATTTAGCCCTCTCGCCTCATCCCACTTGTTCCAAATCCATTTGAAGAATGTCTGTTTTCATGCCTCCTGAAACCACATTGTTGTGTGTTTTGAGGTTATTTTTTGCATTCTTCGCTCTGCCCTGCTCCGTTGCAAAAGTTGAGTTCTTACAGAGGAGTTAAGCAAATCTGTAATCGTGCTTTGTTCAAAACCCTGTTTCGTGTGTAATTGACAATTACAAGCAATTTCTGATTAATTCATATCGCCGCCAAGCACTCAAAAGTGCCTGCTCGGCCGAGCTTGCATCGCTGGAGTCGAAGAATGCTGCAGTGCACTTTGCGCTCAGAACTCAATTAAGCATGTCCTTGGAGTACAATGTCTCTGGATTCTTTAAGTCGTTTGGATAGTGCGGGGAGGCGATGAGGTGCTGTTACAGATGGCGTCTGACTCACGCTGTAATTAAACAGATCAGTGTCTAATGCACACGGTCTGATATCCAGCAGCAGTCAAATCTCTGTGGGGAGAAGTTCCCGAGGTCCTCAGGAGCTTCGTAGGTTTGGACACGGTCACCGGAGGACGCTACAGCTGCTGCCGTTGGTGATAGTAAAGTGTTAGTAATCTGGTTATTGTTGCTTCAGAGATAAAAATGTGCTGAAACAGTCAATGTGTGGGTTTGGCACCAACCAAAAGGAAGTGGTTTAGATGCATCAAATTAAACCGAAGTTTCCTAAATCAGTCAAGAATCAGATTTATCTTGTATAAGAAAAAGCTGTGGTCCTTTATCTCTAGTCCAAGGTCCATCATCTTCTAATGGGTCCAGTTCTCTTTAGTTCAGGGTCCGTCTTCCGTAGCCCGTCGTCTCGAGTCTGTTGTTTGGTCCCCTATCTGATCCCTATCCCCTCAGGTTTAGTAGACTGTGGATATGTCACTATGGTAACCCATCAACAATGTGTCTCCATACGCCGGTGTGTTTAAAATGATTAGCATATTAAAAAGGTCTAGTGCTGGAGATGTGGTGACGAGTGCACAAGTTATAATTTACAGTAACATATCAGAGCAACATGAGTAATTGTTCATTCTCATGTAAATAAAACACATCAGTTCTTATTTTCACACTATTCTACGATAATGAGAGTATGGTAATGAGCACGGTATTGTTTCTGCATTAGCAACGTCACACTAAACAAGTCACTGCAACGTTCCTGGATGTTTTACACCAAGCAAAGTGATTGATTTTACTGTTGCATGTACATCAGCAGTGCATTGGATTGTGGGAATTTCCTGACAACGTAGTGTCCAGTAACCGCAGAAGTGGCGACTACTGAAGTGACTGAACTGAAGGTTGCAGGCCGAGTGCTCTTGTAAAAGGTTTTATACAGAATGGAAGTCCTCTTGCCACCTTTCTTGTAAAATAAAATATAGTGTCCTTATGTCAGTAAAAAAACTTGCTAATGGGTGCCTTCTTCTCTCTGAGGTGACAATAAATGCCTCTTATTACTCTCCTGCACGGCCGGTTTCAGGAGACCAGGCTCTGGAAACCAGGCTCCAGGCTCTTTTAGCCAAGTAGCTTTTGTGCTACAATAATGCCAAAAGTCCAAGCTGCCCAGTACATGTTCATGTAATCGATGTCAGCCAGACTCAAATATCTTTGTTTTCAGTCTCCTTACCTTTCTCAGAATCATAATATTGATGATGGTGGAGAAGGTGAGGTTTAAAATGCTGAATTAAGTTGGTGGGTGTTCTGTACGCAGTATTCTTACATGTGCACGTGGTCCCAGTTTGATGCAGTCGTCAGGGTCTTACTTGAAATCAGAGCAGAAAGCTTTCAAGCTTTCACCCAAATTACCACCAAGATTCGACTTATCGTCAGGTATCAATGTAAAGCTAAATGAACTCAACTTTCCATTTTCCGTTTCTAATTGCTGGTCGTTTTGAGAGCTCCACTACTTCTGCCATGTTGGTGCCCACCGACCGTGTGAACTTCCACCCTTTCACACTCAATTTTCTGACCATTATAAGCATCCAGACTCACAATGTCCTGCCCGACGACAGTTGTCAGTGTTAATGGACAAACACGACCAGTGAAAAGTCTGGCCAGACTTTCCCTTTCGTTTTCACTGGTAGTGTATGCATGGACAATATTCAGTCTGAGAGACTTTTAGCATTTTACTTACTCCAAAATAATAATATAATAATAATATATTGACAATACTGATACCAATATGGACCAATCATCAGTCAGAGCCAACAGGCAGCTGATTCTGATCCCCAGTCTCTTTGGGCGAGGAAACACGTATAGTACAATCCGAATGGTAAGAATCCACAAATGTAGAGATTTAGCCCTTAAAAAAAAAAGATTTTAAAGCTTTATAACATGCAATTTAATATCACTGTTAATCTGTACAATCTGATTGGATCACAGCAGCGCTATTTATTCACAAAATGCACAATTTTGAACTCAAAATTGCATAATTGTTCAGACAGTTGCTAAAAAAGCGCTAAAATGTTATGGCAAATCCGATGTCCGGACGGGACTGCATTGACCAATCAGACTGCAGAAGAAAAGAAGAGACAGGAAGGTCATTTTAGAAATGCTTGTTCCAAAATATGGAGCCAAAATTTCCCATTTTTCCAACTAAAATGAAATACTTTAACCACTGCTGGTGGCGAGTTTCTTTCAAGTGATTGAGTTTTCTGTCACTTTTGACTCAGAATTGGGAGATTTTCATTCTGTTTTCATGATCCAGAGTCCAAAACAAGTGAAACTCTGCCTTTCAATAAATCAGATGACTGACAGATGCTAAAGTCTAATTTGAGCATTTATTGTTCTGAGATTTCCAAATGGACACGACAATGAGGTAACTGACATTCGTGTGATGCAGTTCTGGTGTGTTCATTAGATCTTTAAATTGATACGTATGATTTCAGACCATAATGCCTCTCCCTCGGTTCAATGACGAGCATATATCCCGTTGATGTCGCCTGTGACAGACGAGCGAGGGTGAACTCTTGCTCGGTGGCAGCTGGATTGACATGTGCACCCTCTGCTGTCGGACATCAGTGAAATCACTTTTATTTACATATTTTATATCCTACAAATGTATCCTCAAGATGCAGAAGGTGATGAGATAAGCACCATTAAAGGGAGGAACCCGGCGCTGTACCTTTAAGTAAGCTCTTGGCATCAGTCTTGGCAAACAAGTCGATGCAAAGACTGACAAACACTTTGTGGTTACTGAATTCAATTAGCAACTTGAAAAGCTTGACCTGTCTTGTTTTGTATTTAGTTGGAGCCAAAACAGTTAAAAGCATCCTTTCTTTGTCTAAATGCACGAAGGATGCATTTAGACAATTCAAGGTTAGCGCATACTGTCTTCATCAGTAAGTCAAAGCTAATGAATCACAGTCATTAATCATTCCATGGTGCGAGATTGTTTTTCTTTCTCTTTAATTCTCACCTTCTTGGCAGAGCCTGAAAAGACACCACAAAGCTGCTGAACAGAGGAAAATCAAAGTTTTCACTGCATGCTTGGACTGCTCAGACTTGTAAAACTGTGTCATCTGTCACTTGAACAGAGTCCAGGAAGAAACTCAAGGTCTCTGATTGCATCTCCGGATGCTGAAGTTCATCCTGCTTTTTACCGTCGCAGTGGCTTCTTCTGATTAATGACATCATCACATACTGTATATGCTTTAAAGTTAGACGTGCCTTTCTTTAGTTTGTCACTTTTTTAGCCAAGTTTAGCTACTCAAAGTACTTTTTAAGTTTTTTTTTTATTTTCTTTGTCAATAAAAACCACAGAAGCCGTATAAATATTCTGCATTTACATCAGGTGATAAAGCAGCAGGCCTCATAACATGCTCCAATAGTCTACCTGCTCTAATTACTACAGCAATCATAAAATGTCAGAACGAAAGGCAATATAAACAAAGCATAACATTCAAGATGACAGTATTGTGCTGATTAATATCACAATGATGATTCTCCCAGATTGAAGAAAAAGCGCCAAATTGTGCACACTGAAATTCAAAAGTGACTTTACATCTTGTGTCAATTATAAAATCATTTTGAGAGACACTTTGTTAATGACAACAAACAAACAAAATGACAGAGACAATGGAGATACCTTGTTGTCTGACAGTCTTGGCTGATAAGAGAGAGGCCTTAAGAACAAGCACGTTTTAGGTATCCAAATCAGCATTAATGGGATCTGCAGCACGTGCCACAATGAATCTAATAGACGGATTATCTCGCGTGTCACTGCCGGCGGAACCAATCTGGGCCCGATAAGGAGCTCGTGACTGGGGCTGATCGGACCGTGGCATCATGTCGGGTACCGAACGTGGAAATATCTCCCATTAAGATCCGAAAACAACAAGGAGAAGCAGGAGATGTGCCGATACCCTGAGGTCTGATAACATCTACGTCTGCTTTTAGCCGTGGCGTTACCTTCCTCACATCTGATCGTCGACATGTTTTATCTCCTTCAGCTTTAAAAAGAAACGCGATAACCCCTATAAAAGCCTTCTTTCAACGGCGTATGAATTATATTGCTCAGATCTTAGAAAAAAAATCCCATTTCCTCCATTCATTACACCCTCAAGTTTACTCCCATATTTGGCATGTTTACATTGCTGACCCTTATTTGACATTTTCTTGGATATGATTAGAGCTGTTCCCCCCTTCCCTCTCTCCTTCTCCATTATGGAAAAATTATTAACATCTGCTGCACAGACATCAGGAGAAGTCATGCATGCCTTAATGGCCCCTTGTTTAGTCATTTATGGCTAAGCATGTCATTATTTCAGGATTTATGATCAGCCAGATAGAGAATGCTTTCTCCTGGAGTTCCACCTAGCAATTATTTATTTTGATTTTTATGGCAACAAAGTTTCCTATCCTCCCTCACTTTCCAATTAATGTTGATGATCAAGCATGTCCTCCTGCTTCCTTTGCCTTTATTTTTTACTATGTTTATGTACTTTGTTGAATTTTTCTCTTTTTTTTTTTAATCAGTCTGCTCTAATAAACTAGAGCCAAAAACAGAAACACCTGGTGGTTTGACAAAAGCATTCATAAAACAGGTTCCTGTCACATCTAAACCAACTCCTGGTGTTTTATTGTAAAAGTGAGCGACATTCAGAGACATGTTGATATATACCCCTTTTCCACCAAACCGGTTCCAGAACTGGTTCTGGGCCAGTGCTGGTGCTGGTTCACAACTCGTTCAACTTGTGAACCAGCTGAGAACCGGTTTCAATTTCCATAGCTCGGGTTGCTAAGGGGAGCCACGTCATTACGTCAATGTAAACGTCAGTTACGTCACTGGAAAGGTCAGTTACGTCGCTGCGTTTGCTTTGGTGCGTAGCAACAACTATGGATGAGCTCACAGTTGTACAGCTGCTCCTTCTGGCTTTACGCTACTTCAATGTGACCAGAAAACGGCAAATCCAATACCAAAAGGCAGGTTGTCTCCTCCACAGACCGCTGCTGCTTTGCTGGATCCATATTTTGTCCCTTATTTCAAAATGTCTCCGTCTCCCAGTCTTGCTATTGCCGTTGGTCTTAATAACTCTGCCCTCCGCTAACGTAAGCAGTTCTTTCCTCGAGCCAAGAGTTGGTTCTACCTTGGAACTGGTTTTTGTGGCCCAGAGCCAGTTCTTTGTCAGTGGAAACAGAAAGCCTGGTTCCAAACTCTCCCTATAGCTTCCACCACAACGTGGTGTGAAATCAGTAGCCAGATTCTTCTCCTCCATTGTTCCCCGATGATGAAACGACCTACCAAACTCTGTCCGATCTGCAGGGTCTGTAAATACTTTAAAGAGCAAACTAAAGACCCAGCTCTTTAAGGAACACTTCTGCATCTAGTAAGATGCATGCACTTATGACAAGATGGTGTCTTCTTAGACGTAGCTTTCTTATTTAATGAAAAGAAAGAAAAAAAAAAGAAAAAAAGAGATATATATTCTAGCACTGGCATGGCAGCACCTGTGTCCAACTGGACTCTCAACAGTCTGACCAGCACTGATCCAGCTGTAGCCTCCTATGTGATTTTGTGCTTGTGTTGTTCTCTCATATGTAAGTCGCTTTGGATAAAAGCGTATCCTTAATGACAGTAGTAGTAGTAGTAGTAGTAGTAGTAGTAGTAGCAGTAGCAGCAGCAGCAGCAGCAGCAGCAGCAGCACTGGCCCAGAACCAGCCCTGGAACTGGTTTGGTGGAAAAGGGGTACAGTTACTTAAACAAGCACTAGGACCTGGCTTCAAAAGGAGGTTATTCTTCACCCCGAATGCTAAAATGCCCAACTTTACAACCCAACTAACTGCCTTTACAGCTTGGTAGAAAAACAGTATTGATCTCCATAGTGAGATTTCAAATCCATGACAACCGTATGGATCGAGATTAGAAGTCAGACACCCTGGACGGGTCAAGGCCGTGGTTCCTGTGCTGGTTCCTCCTCCTCTGGTGACGGAGGCTGCTTTGGGTCTGGCAGGGCTCCGCCGGAGCTCCGGCAGGCCTCATTTCAGACGTTGTTTCACTAGCTACGTCTGAAACGAGGACATATGAGATAATGTTGGTTAGCATCACGGTTAGCATTTTATGCTAAAGTAGCTAGCCTGTGGTGACTTGGTGAAGCAGTGCTCGTTCCTTTTGACCCCCAGTTTGCCCATTTTTGGATCGGCCAGGGTTGACCCCCCCATATCCCCCAGAGGTCTGAGGAACGAGCTTCAGACCTGATCTTCAGGACCCTTTGGGTGACTGACGTCAGTTATGTTCATACAAGTCTGTGGAGATACCATGCTTCTGTTTTAAATGTACTTCTACATTTTTTAATTATTTTTGATGCAAATAAAAGGTCAATTAAGAATCCAAACTTGGGATAAGTTGGATAAAACTTGGATAGTTAGTATACCGCTGAGATAAGGCCATCTGCCATCACCGAAGATGAACACATAGTCTTGAATAAATACATAATTAATTGCCGAAATAAATAAATTAGTTTTACTTGATTTATTTATCTATATATTTGTTTATTTACATTTTTATCAACTTATACATTTATTCATTTGTTAAATTATTCATATTTTTGCCTTTTTTCATGTCCAAGTTTTTCTTATTCCTTAATATATGTATTTATGTATTTTCTCCTTTCATGTATTATTTACCAACTGAATTCTCCTCACTTACCTGTTTGTAGTCGGCTTCTTGCAGACAGTCACTCCAACAGAACCTTAAAGAAATAAAACAAGAAACCCTGCATTTCTATCTGTTTTAAAAACATCTGTTCAGCAAAGTTTTTGGGAAGTTTTGGGGAATAATGTTCCCCGTTTTCTTTCAGTTCTTCCTTCCTTTCCTTACGGGGCAGCGGTCTAAGCGGAGAGGCCCAGACCTCCTTCAGTCCAGCGATGTCTTCCATCTCCTCCTCAAGGAGGCGTTCACAGGCCAGTTGATGGATATTGTCTTGCCAGAGTATCCTGGGGGCCTCTGGGCCATCAGGTGTCCAAGAACCACCTCAACCAGATGACAACCTCAGGTGCTTAATGTCAATGTGGAGGAGCAGCAACCATGTGCTTCCCACGATGATTGACCTATTAGTGAGTTCCCCCTCCCCCATAATCTTTTATCAATAGATACCGTAAAACACCAAATGAAGGCCCCAGCGTTTACTTGCTTAAAGGAGCATGAGGCAGGATTGAGGCAGGATTTATGAAAAAAATTCGTATAGGTTTTAAGTTTTCTAGTAATAATGTCAGATGAAGCGTTCCAAACCAAAAAGAATGAACTCTCTAGTGTATCTCTCCGTTGCCTTGAACAGGCTGTGTGCTGCAAAATGTGCTGCAATTGTGGGGCCGAATTTCCCGCGCTGTCCTGCGGATGTGACGTCAAATGACGCTGCATGCGCGTTCTCCCCGTTCTCCCGTGCCGGCTTCACTGTTGGCTGCAGTACCCCCAACGGCCGTTGTGGCGAAGGGTGGCGCTAATGAGTCTTATTTCTTAAAAGGAGCCTCATGCTCCTTTAAATAGCTCAAATCAACAGGCGTTTATTTGGGCCCTGCGTTTATTAATTGTGAGTCTCCGTTCAATCCAAATGTTATTGGGCGTCCTCGGACACTGAAACCGCTCCTCTTCAGGACTCGATCTAGACAGCTCGCGCTAGCTGCGAACGGCTTCTCATAGTCACCTACGGTCCGATACGACTCTTTTCCCATCACTTGTAGCCTACGATCTTCCATGATTCATGCTGGAAACTAAGGGAAAATAGAAAGGCAAAAAAAGCAGGGGGAAAGAGGTGAGCGAAGAGCTAGAGGCTACGAGTTCACCTCTTTTCCCCTCCTTTTGTTTCCCCCCCTTTCTCTTTGATCCCTGAGCCGCTCAACTTCATAACACGTCATCAGTGAGGTCACTCTAAAATTAAATAGTCACACTTTTCAATTGGTTTTAGGTTATTTGTTTGTGTTTAGGTATATTTGCATACCGTAGAATATTTATGGGCCACCAGAAAAACTGTTTGACCCGGCTTTTATTTGGGATGGGTGTTTAATATAAAAAATATTTTGCTACACCAGGTGGATAATTGGGACTCGGACAATATTAGACGTTTTACGGTAGGTAAATTGGTAGCAAGGGTTCACAGATGAAGTAGAGGAAGCATCATCTTGCGGTCATCATGATTGCAGAAGACGACAGCATCCAGGATCAACGCTGCTCATGCACCACAAGCTAGGAATAAAGCGTTCCCTTTCAGCCATTGTTTGTCTATAAACACAATAAAAAAGCTAAGAGTTCTGCGTCCTCCGGTTCAGAAGGCGTGCAGATTTGTGGGCTTTAAGTGACTACCTAAAATGTGTGACCATAGGTTGCAGTTATGAAATCTGTAGATATACTTAGTGGCTACTCACACACACATAAATCTAGTTACCTACTGTATATAAATGCGGGTCATGTCATGTTGGAGGACTTGTGGCTTTCTCGCTGTAATTACATAAAATCCTTCAGCTATTTTCAGGCGCTGGTGTGCAAACGCCTCTGAAAACAAGCAGCTCAGAGACAAACCAACAAGGAGAGCCATGGAAGAAAAAAGGGAAAGTACAGGTTATTAATATGAGCCTTTTACTCTAACCCGTAACTCCCATTTATGCACACATGTGCACTCAGAGACTGGCGCACATTCCCGCAGTAACGGCATCTTGCACAAACCTTTCCTGACATTCCCTCCCTCTGCCCTGGAGCTGCCCCGAGGACGCCGCCTCAGATCAAGGCCATCACATCACTTGGTCCCTGAAGCTGCAGCTACAACAGTCAATGAATTTTGCAGGGGCCTGACAGCAGCAGCTCCATCCACAAATGACAAGTTTTTGTGACAAAACGAGCTCCGACACCGGCTGCACCTGCTGCTTGGAAAATGACTAATAGCACAAAAGATGAAACAAATGATTCTCTTGATAATCCCATCTGAGGATCTTCACATGTTCTGCCTACGATGCCGTAAAAAGCGGTGAACGCGTTTAACGTCGGAGGCGATGATGTCTAATCTTTAAAACGAAGGGAGAATTTCAGAGATTAATTCCTCAAATCACCTTTGGCAAGTTGAGGAGCACAGACGAGGCCTCTCACCGACTTGAACCGAAATGAGGATGCACAGAGGGTGTATGTGGGGGTTTCATCGCACCAGCCACCATCTGGTGTCAGCACGTGGTGCTGCTCACCATGACCAATTGTGTCATTAGATTATTGAATAATTAGAGGAGGGATCATGTCTACTCAGAGAACATGCCTTTCAAATGTATTAGGGTGTGTGACTAATTTCTTCATCGGAGAGAAGAACATGATATCTGCGGGAGCAGCTTTGGGGGGAAATATCTCAAGATTATAGCCGAACAAAGTTTGAGGGGAAACAAATGCAGCTTTTATTAACTCAAAATGACAAAAATAAAACAGGTTTAAATTTTATAATAAGTGGCTTCCCTTTCTTACATTCTTCCACTCTCTCCAGTCTCTGCCCCCTGATTAACGACCCCCCCCTCTCTCTTTCCTCTCTTTCTTCTTCCTTTTTAGTTATTTGTTTGCTTTTTCTTTGTTTTTTTTCTTT